>NC_135228.1:12536526-12596526 GCF_052324685.1 Brachyhypopomus gauderio
GCATGTATGTGCGCATGTGTCCGTGTGTGTGTGTGTAAGAATAGGTGTGTGCGCATGTATGTGCGCGTGTGTCCGTGTGTGTGTGTAAGAATAGGTGTGTGCGCATGTATGTGCGCATGTGTCCTTGTGTGTTTGTGTGTGTGTATGAGTAGGTGTGTACGCATGTATGTGCGTATGTGACCTTATGTGTGTGTGTGTGTGCACATGGAGCTGACAGCTTGTGTGAGATGACCTGCTGTAACTACGTCACTATGACTGAGACCTGTGACCAAACTGTGGAGCTAAACTGTAGTCTACTTTTCCTTCTCTCCCTCTCTCCCTCCCTCCCTCCCTCTCCATCTCTCACTTTCTCTCCCAACTTCATCACTGCTGATCTGTTACACTGTGCCCTTCTCCCACTCAGGCCTCAAACCAGCTAACACCGCTAACGCCGCTAACACTGCTTCCTATGAATTTAATCTCCTCTCACTGACCTTACACACACTTGCGCCCTCAAACGAACACGAGCATTTATATTTCATGCTGAATAAATGTAACATGTCGAAATCCTTTTCCCATCCTGCTGCCTGAGCGCTTATTTTCTTCCGCTATCGCTACTATTTCACCCAAACAGTCCATATGCAGATCAATATATCCGTTCCCAGCTCTGTCAATCTGGCATCGGGGCATATGGAGCTGGGAAGTCTTAGGGGATGCAGGTGAAGGGGACGTGAACGGCTCGGACGTGCGTGTAGACACGTCGCAGCTGTGGGCACGGAGAGCCATGCCATACCTCGCTCACACACACAAGGGGCTGTTAGCATGGTGAGCCATTAGCACGGTTTATAGTGGCGACGCACGGAGCCCCAGGAGCAGTTTAGCAGTGCAGCGTATCCAAGCAGCACAGAACGGCCTTGGGGAGGCAACTATGGGAGCTTAGGGAGAGGAGAGAGAGAGAGAGAGAGAGAGAGAGAGAGAGAGAGAGAGAGAGAGAGAGAGAGAGAGAGAGAGAGAGAGAGAGGGGAGTGGAGGTGGTGTTAAATGATCACATCTCATGGAGGACCAGAGCCTAAGAGAGCCCCCCCTTCCAAACACCCACATACAGGAGCAAAGGCTGCCGGGCGATGTGGGAAGATGAGCCTCCCTTCATCTGTGCGCCTCCACCCCCTCTACCCCGCTCCTCCACCCCCCACCCCACTCCTCCTGCCTATTACACACAACCGTCTCCCTAGCCCACCGTCCACCACGCAGCCTCTTTATGCGCTAGCACCAAAGGACGAAAGATGAAGGTGCCGTGATACGTTTCGCACAACGCACGAGAAGGCAGCGGCTTTTCAGCTGCTTTTCTAAGGTACGGTGC
This sequence comes from Brachyhypopomus gauderio, assembly GCF_052324685.1. Lineage (NCBI taxonomy): Eukaryota > Metazoa > Chordata > Actinopteri > Gymnotiformes > Hypopomidae > Brachyhypopomus > Brachyhypopomus gauderio. The sequence continues at coordinate 12,537,866 of NC_135228.1, forward strand.
CTAAGCTATTACAGCACGTTAATACATCACGAAACCCACAGCGGCTGAGCTCAAAAAGCCACTGTACCTGGGAACAGTGCTGTGGGTGAATGAGGCCCTATTCAGACGCTCGCCTTCTGTGTGCCAGTCTGGGGAAGAGGCCTGCGCCCACCGAGACGGCCCCATGCCTCCGCACCTCTGTGCTCAGCAGCTCCCAGCCCTCTGGGGCTCTCCCTCCATCTCCCTCCATCTCCCTCATCTCCCTCAATCTCCCTCCGTCTCCCTCCATCTCCCTCCATCTCCCTCCATCTCCCTCATCTCCCTCAATCTCCCTCCATCTCCCTCATCTCCCTCAATCTCCCTCCATCTCCCTCCATCTCCCTCCATCTCCCTCATCTCCCTCAATCTCCCTCCATCTCCCTCAATCTGCCTCCGAGCTCGGGATTTTCTGAAGTCCCAACTTCAAAATCGAAAGTCAAAGCTTTTCTGCCGACTGCCAGCTGTGTCTTTTAAGGCTCTGTAGAAATAGAGAGGGTTATGTAACACCCCCCCTCCCCGCCACCAAACACGAAACAAGCACATTGCATGCTGGGTAATGCATGGTAAAGACAAATATACGTAAAGCGCATAAGACAGCTGCCAATGGCATTTGCTATAATGAGGAGGAGGCAGTGGGTGGAGCTGTGATGGGGCACCCCGGCACAGGCTTTGCTGTGTACTGTAAATGTTTGGTGTAAATAATCGTTCTGACTGCTCGTGTTACAGTAAATGCATGTGGTGTGTGGTTTCTTCACTACGTCCATGCAAACTGTAACTGGTTTCACTGGAGATCTGGACAGCGGGCAACCTGCCACACGGTGAGAACTTCTGCTCACGCCAGATGGTGCCAGGGCAGGAGACATCCACAGGTGCGGCTGCCCTGAAGCTTCACCTCCTCCACCTCCTCCACCTCCCTCCACGGCCTGCTTCTTCGATCTCCTCCTTCTTCTCCAATGCCTCGGTTTTGCTTCCTTCGCAATAACCGTCAAAACAAGGACTTGGGAGAGGAGAAAAGTGGGAAGGCGTCCTATGATTCGCCTGTAATCACCAGTCAGCCCCACAGCGCCCACAATCAAATTTCAGCTGAAATCCAGAGCTAAAACCTCCCAGTGTATAAGAAGCTAAAAGCTCTACAGAGTACAAATGGGATAGAAAGAAAGAAAGAAATAAAGTGATATGAGGTTTTGTTTATACCAGCACAATGCGGATCTAGCATGGCTCTCCTGGTACAAGTGGACTTAATCAGAGAGGATAGATAGAAGGATAGAGAGAGAATGAAAGAGAAATACAGGATAGAAAGAGAATGAAAGAGACAGCATAGAGAGAGAAGAGGAACAAGACAAAAATATGTGGTGTGTGTGTGTGTGTGTGTGTGTGTGTGTGTGTGTGTGTGTGTGTGTGTGTGTGTGTGTGTGTGTGTGTGACTGTGTTTAAGAAAGAAAACATATACAGGAGAGAGCAGAGAAGGTGTACAAGTCTGCCACAGCATGAATGGATGAAGCCTGACCTCGGCTTGAAATAGACTATAGTGTGTGTGTGTGTGTGTGTGTGTGTGTGTGTGTGTGTGTGTGTGTGTGTGTGTGTGTGCCTGAACATGCAAATGCAAATGTGTGCATGTGTGTGCAATCTTGATTAACAATCGCATTACACAGGGGACACAGAGCTGGGTGACAGAGGTGACCAACAGGAGCCCAGGACTTTGTTTTCCATTACAGTGAATCACGAGGACAACAGAGCGACTGACACTGGCAGCTCCGAGCATGGCTCCTGCATACCTGATATCCTCCTCACATCAATAATACAGCACAGAGTACACTTCACTTCCCCTTATTGTCTAATTTTGGCAAATTTGAGTAAATATGCACAAAGTTCTCACATAAGCAACGACACTTGCTTAAACACTGTCAATTCACCTGTACACACACACACACACACACACACACACACACACATGTGCACACACATATAAACCTACAAGTACTGCACACGTCGCCCAACTAAATCTCTACAAGCTCTAAAGGACAGAAAGACAGGCCGTCTTTTCTGATGTTCCTGTGTGTTAGACTGGGGGGGGGGGGGGGGTTGCACTTACACTGACTACTGCAGGAACACAGGGTGCAATGAACAGCACAGAGAGAGGGAGAGAGTGAGAGAGGGAGGTAGAGAGGGGGAGAGAGAGAAGAGAGAGAGGTAGAGAGGGGGAGAGAGAGAAGAGAGAGTTCAGCTGTGAGCAGAAGATGACTCAGAGGTGTAGGTGTGTTCTACAGCAGCAGATCCTCTCTCCCCCTTCTCTCCCTCTCCTGATCTCTCTCTCCATCTCTCTCTCTCCTTCTCCTGATCTCCCTCTATCTCTCCCTCACTTCTGCATTTTAATTTACTGATGTATGAAACCTTTTACATTCGAAAAAAAACGTCAGCCTGCAGACTGATGTGAAGACCCAGCAGAATTTGCACTACGGCATTAGAGACTCACAAACTGGATGACTCTGCTCTCAGAAGCACGGCTGCTGGGGAAACCTCTGCATCATGGTTAATCGCGTTTATGATTTAAGAAGCTATGATTCAGGGAGGATTTGACAGATTGCTTGTTTAGTGCACAGTGCTGACTGCACCCATTTCAATAGCAGAAACCTTGCTCACAAGGGTCCATGTTGAGAACACAACAGTGTATCAGCGCCTCGCGTCCCTGCCTAATACCCCCAGCTCCATCTTTTATATTTGCCCAACGACGTGGGGTCCTGGGCACAACAGCTGCTTCCACGTTGCACGGGCAGGACGTGCGGAGATGACCCATCACATAAGACGGTAACATGCTCTAGATGTTTAGATCGGGACGCCAGGGCAGGTGCCATTTATGCACACGTTTCACCACTCGCTACCAGGCAAAAACCCAAACGGGGACGAGCGCGATCGGGATCGGGCGGCCGAGAAAAGGTCCGCCCACACAGGAAGGCGCTCCTCCAGCCCGCAGGGACGAGTGCACAGCAGAGAGAGTTCGACCGGGCTGAAACAGCCCCACGTCCCCCCGACGAAGCGCGTGGCTGAATCCGGCGTGGAGGCTGCGGGGTGTCAGCTACGTCCTAGCCCTGTGACCACACACCCCTGGAGCTCCGGCACGCTGCTGCCTTTCGTTTCCAGTGTTTGCTTCCCTGTTGTGTTTTCTCTCTTCTCTCTGTGGTGTTTTTGTTTCCTTGTTATGGTGTTTTCTTTCTTCCCTCTGTGGTGTTTTCTCTCTTGTTTCTTTTTTGACTTTCTCTCAGCTTTGTAGTTTATTTATGCCTTTCAGGTCAGCTTTGAACACACTCTTCCTTCTCAGCGTGTGTCTCAGAGTGTTCGCTGCTTCTGTGCACTGTTTATGTCAATGTCAATTTTACGTTTGAATACGATTTAGGAACTTAGTCTGGGGTAAGACATGAAAACAGTTACAAACACGGCCAGCGGGAATGTGGAAGAACACGTTACCTAAAAAAAGTGCATTCTTTGGCAAAAAACATACATAAGCACGCTAAAACAAACAAGTGTGGTGTGTAAATATTTTAGGTAGGTGTGGAAAAATGTTTAAATGCATTCAGAAATGTAGTTTATAGTTTGTTTATTTTTATAATAGTTTATTTTGTCAATTGACAAAATGCAAAATAACTTTAAAAAAGATAAATGTGAATCAAATCGATATTTGGCGTAACCAACCTTTGCCTTCAAAACAACATCCGTCCCTCTATGTACACGTGCACAAAGACAGGGATCATGTAGGATAAAAGTCAGGTGTATGAATAAACCAATTATACCAAACAGATGATAATGAGCATAATTTCCATAGGTAGGCTGAAACGCAGCCAAACTCTGCTACAAAGGTGAGGTGATGGAAGATAACTTCATGTCACAGATCACACACCACGGCAAGACACAAGGTACTTATACTTCATCAACAAGGTCTCTCCCAGGCAAAGATTTCAAAGCAGTCTGGGGTTTCACGGTGTGCTGTACAAGCCCTTTTTGAAGAAACACAAAGAAACGGGCCACGCTGAGGACAGTAGACGTTGTAGTCGGCCAAGGAAACCTGATGAAAGACACATCATGGCTTACTTCCCTTCGACATCGCAATGTGTCCAGCAGTGCCATCAGCTCAGAGCTGGCAGAAACCATTAGCACCCTGGCATACCCATCTAGTGTTCGCAGAAGTCTGGACAGAAGTGGACTTAGTGGAAGAACTGCAGCCAGAAAGACGTGTACCGTCGACGTGGAAACAATCAAAGGGATTCTGCTGTGCATGAGAAGGACCTGGGGTGGAGACAGCGGGTGCTTTGGAGTGGTGAGTCAAAAAATTGAAATATTTGGCTGTAACAGAAGGCAGTATGTTTGCCGGAGGGCTGGGGAGTGGTAGAAAAATGAGTGTCTGCAGGCAACAGTGAAGCGTGGTGGCGGTTCCCTGCATGTTTGGGGCTGCATTTCACCAAACAGAGTTCAGGATTTGGTCAGGATTAATGGTGTCCTTAATGCTTAGGAACACAGGCCGCCGTAAAAGATCAGTGGTTAGTTCTCCAAGATGTTTGGAACAAGCCATGTGGCCCTGAGTTCCATTGAAAGCTGTGTGTACCCAGAAGAACCGATGTTTTGAAGGCAAAGGGTGATCACACCATATAATGATTTGATTTAGATTTTTTTTGCATTCTTTTCCTGCAGCATTTGTTCTGTGTGTGTGTGTGTGTGTGTGTGTGTGTGTGTGTGTGTGTGTGTGTGTGTGTGTGTGTGTGTGTGTGTGTGTGTGTGTGTGTGTGTGTGTGTGTGTGTGTGTGTGTAATATATAATGTGTGTGTATACCACCTTAGCCAACTAAGCTGAAATGAGTTGCTTAAACAAAAGGTCATAAAGGAATGATTTGTTTAAAGACCACAGTACTGTAGTCACAAATAGTCCCTAATGAGCAGAAGTCAGCACATTCTCCTTTCATCCTACCTCGTTTTGTTTCTTACTCACAGTTATAAAGATGACCAACCTCTTGTTTCCCACATGCAGGTTCTGTCTGGTTCTGTCTGCAGGATCTATAAAATCACAGGACACTGTCTTCTCACTCGGGTGCTAATTCCTCAGGACCAGGATGCATTCAGCTACAGAACCTCTAGAAGTGAGAACAATGCCACATTTGCTCCCCTAATTCCAGCCATTCCAGATCAATCTGCAAGATAGCTTCAAATGATCTCCTAACGCACTACCTCAAACCAGTAGAAAGGCATTCCCCATGTCAGCCACTGAGTTGTTCATGCTCTCAGTTGGGGGTGGGTGATATGATAAAAGCATAATATCACAATACGTTTTTCATAGTGTATGATATGTATCACAGTCCCCTCTTTGAGTCTTGGTTCCTCTCAAGGTTTGTTCCTCATGTTCTAGGGAGTTCTTCCCTAGTTCATCCCTTGGCTTGGTGTTTGCACTCGGACATGTATAAACAATGAAACAATGGCTCCTGTAAAAAGTGCTATATAAATAAATTGGACTTGACTTTTGGCCAACGGACAAAGAAAAGCTCACGACATCCATGCGCTAGCAGGTGCGGCAAACGCCTGTCTCACCTGTGACGGGCGCTTCGATGTCCAGCATGGTCTTCTCCTGGCGTAGGATGGCTGCCCCCTCATTGACGATGCGTAGGGCCACGGCTTCCTCCACCCGGCCTTCTTTGGTGAGGTGGGCTTTGAGTAGGTCCACCCGTGGCTTGCCCTCACAGTCAAACACCTCCTTCATGGTGAGCCGGTGGCTGAGAGGGAACGGCACGGCTAGGGAGAGAGCACACAGCAGAGGAACCCGTCAGTCCTCCTACAGGACCCAAGTGAGAGCAGGCTCCACTCGCCTTCGTGTGTCCCATTGTGCCGCAGAGCCGTGTCAACCGAACGCCCCCCATCTGGAGGGAAAAGCAAATGTTTCAGTGCAAGCCAGCCATCAGCCATGTTCTTTGAGCAAATCAAATAATAGGACAAGTGACAGATGGGATTTAATCCTATCTATGAATCAGACTATGTTTATCTACCAATCAGACTGTTTATCTACCAATCAGACTGTCTCTCCAGGCTTGAGGAAATGCTGTTATTGTGGAATACCCCATGGCTGAAACTTGCTGAACTGCCACATTTAGACCTGCAGAACAAAGAGATGCACCCTGTGAATTCACGATCTAGTGTATCATTCACCAGCTAATCTGAACTACATCCAGAGACCACAGCTTCTCACACCCTCTTAGCTCATGAAAAGGGAAACTGCTATATGTTTGAGTCTTACGGACGTCACAAAGAACTACAGTAGTGACCGAGACAAGATTCTAAGACCCAGGTGTGTGATGATCAATACATCGATGATCAATACTGCATGAGACTCTAAGCCTTGCTGAGGAGAACGATCAACATCTCAATTTCTCAAAAAGCTGTCACAGGCTGTCACTGTTTATATACTGATGAAAAAAAAAGACTGCCTTAGTATCAGTGGCTTATTGCCTGCTAAAAAGAAGTTCTTAAAAACCTGGTCTATTTTAATTATGCATGTTTCATTAGCATCATCATTTATTCATTGACAAAAAATGAAAAAGGCAAAAATGACCTTTTAGCATAAACACAATAGCTGGGCTTCACTGCACAGGGTGAACAACACTTCACAGCCTCATCTGCTTATGCATGCTTTCAAACAGCTCGCGCCACTGCGCTTCGAGCCGACGAGCCCAGAGGGCAACCGGACGCTCACCCAGAATTACGTTCGAATTCAGCTTCCGATCTATTGGAACAACAATACTGAAAACGGGGACAGGGGCGGTTTCTTTCCATTCTGACTCAGGCTCCGACGGGCACAGCGATGACACGTGGACCTGTGCAGCGGGATGGTGAATGATATGCGTGCGCGTGCAGTTGGAGACGGGGACGGTGAGGCGGTAATTGTAGAGTGTGGTTACAGGATCGATGTCGACAGACAAACCAGCTTTTGAGATGGATGATGCAGTCTGAAGAAAAGCACGGAGGAAAAAGCACCACAATGAAGCCGTGGACTCTGCATCTGTGAATACAGATGTGTATGTAAGTAGCTTGAATGGAGAGAGACAGAGGGGGAGAAAAGGAGAGAGAGAGAGAGAGAGAGAGAGAGAGAGAGAGAGAGAGAGAGAGAGAGAGAGAGAGAGAGAGAGAGAGACGGACTGCTAATTGCTGACAGGATCACATGTTCCATCTCTACATATCTCCTGTCTCAAACCCAGATCTACACCTAAAACCTCCAAAGCACCATGACATCTTACTGTAATCCAGCAGTGTGGGCCTACGTGCGGGGTTTACATGGCATCGCCAACGTGCTAACGAGAGCTCGGCGGCAGAGAGACGGGACGGGGATCCGTGAGGCACGCTCAGTGGGTGCAACACAAAGCTAAATAATTCATGCTCGACTTGAGGAGGAAAAGTGAGAACTGGCAGAGATGGAGACAGACGCGGACACGACCATCCCTACTCCAGCGCGGGGTTTGAACCGGGGAAAACGCACACACACACACGCGTGTGAAACTCTGTGCGTGTGGAGTGTCTCCTGACTTTTCTTGATCATACTGTTGTGTTTTGCATCAAGAAAATGTGTAATAAAAAAATAAATAAAAAACACGGTTGAGCAAATCGCAGTGTGCCTAACAACTGTAATACACTGCATGTTTACTTCGTCTGTGCAAGGCGAGAACTGTTGGCCAGTTTATAGGCGGGGGGGGGGGGGGGGGGGCAAACACGGGTGTCCTGTGGCTGGTCAGAAAGGACTTGTGCAGCAAAGGAACAGTGACACCATCTGAGTGGGTTGTTTTATGCCTCGTTCTGCAGAGTGGCAGAGGTTTGGGGAGGGGGATAAAAGGGGAGAGGAGGAGGTAGAGAGAGAGAGAGAGAGAGAGAGAGAGAGAGAGAGAGAGAGAGAGAGAGAGAGAGAGAGAGAGAGATCTGAGCAAAAGCAGCAGTTTAGCACGCTGTCTCATCATAGATCTGATGGCACAAGCACATAATGTCCCTATCTGTCCATGTCCTCTCCCACTCTACGCCTGGAGGCCAGAAGCTCACATGCTTAGGCGTAGACACACACACACACACACACACACACACACACACACACACACACACAATAAAGAAGAGGGAATCAGTGAGTTATAGGCAGCATATGAGTGTTTATTGTAAGTAAGGATGGACTCCACCTGTAGATGGACTCAGACACAATTGCTGTTCTGAGTCTACTTATAAAAATGATGCATGTATCAACTAATGCCAATACTGCTTTAATGTAGGCACTACAGTTGTTACAGGGTAAATGATGAAACATGACTGTGAAAGTACAGTTTCCCATTCACCCTTCTCTAGCACCATCACTAATCACCATATCAGCCTTAAATATTGACCTAACATGCTACATCTGGCATAAAGTAGAACCCCACACACTTAGAGGAGTAAGAGACATTTCACTAACGTGGAGGCATTTGCCAGACAGAAGACGAAATAGAGATGGCTAGAGAGGGAGAGAGAGACAGCTAGAGGAAGAGAGCTATAGAGAGATAGATAGATAGATAGATAGATAGATAGATAGATAGATAGATAGATATATAGATAGATAGATAGATAGATAGATAGATAGAGAGAGAGAGAGAGAGAGAGAGAGAGAGAGAGAGAGAGTCATACAACAGCAGCTTGGCTCTTTGCTTGCACTGAGAGCTGTTGGACTGTGATGCATGTTGCCGAGCAACAGCCACTGACTACTGGAGACTGGCCAGTACTGACACAGTATATACAGTGATTTGGGAGTAAATCTTGTACAAGCAGGGCTACTTGCATACATGCAAGCACACAATTCACAGCTCACAGCCCACAGCCCGCTGTGACACACATCTACTGTCAGACGATAAAAGGAAAAAAAACAGAAAAAAGGGAAAACTAAAAAGGGAAAGTTTCCACTGAAATTATGCTGCATTACCTGCATTACCTGTTTCTATGAAAGTGCACAGTGCTCACAGCCACTGGCGTAGGGGAGGGGCACGCAAGGCACGCACTAGATATGTTGCAGATATCTTCCCATAATTTGGAAGAAATGGGAAATGTTGTCAGGGTGAATTCTGCAGAAAGTGCAATTCGCTTCCATGTCCTTTATAACCCATTGTTAAAAATGTTTTTGATGGATAAACTAAATTATTTTAAAATATACTTCTTTCACTTTATGTATGATATATATTTTGCTGGCAAGGTCCAGATCTCTTTCCAGTCGAGGTTGTTAAAGATGGTGTTCCAATAGATACATATGGATTAGATACACCATCTTTCTGAAACAGTGAGCATATATGATTACTATTGTGTGATGTATATATATATATATATATATATATATATATATATATATATATATATATATATATATATATATATATATATATATATATATATATAAACACATATGTGGACACCCAAAAATCCCCATGAACATAGGTGGGACTCAATGGGAATCAATACCATTGTATCTCCAGATTCTATTCTTGCCTCTAACATTCTGTTTTCTTTGCTAATTATTTAAACCTCCCTCATTTCCTTTGTTCCCTTCCTCGTTTTGTTTTTTTTCACTTAGTCTCACATCTGTCTCATATTCTCCTTCGCTGATGTCACTGTCACTGTAAGTGGACTCTTACACACTACCTACTGGAATATCCTCAATAACTGTATAGTGTGATGTTGATGATCTACACTGCCCTGGTTGAAAAACAACACATATACATGTGTGCTATAATGTACTGTCGTTGAAATTTGAACCTTAATGGTCAGCAAGAACAGTCAAAAGCAGTTGGGTATGGTATCAGAGTAGAGTACAAAGTTTATTAAAGACAAAAGACAGAAAAATAGATGGATCGATCCAGAGCTCAAGAGCGTCTGCAAGAGAAAGCTGCCCCCCACTCACAGACCATAGTTCTTATACTATTTTGCTACATGATTACATCATACTTCCATGACATGAGTTAAGCATGTTAGGTCTCATTGGTGGCCCATGTGAGGTGAGGTGATGGGGTGAGGTATCACACCCATCACTCCTTCCCTGCCAGGGTCATTTGGCCAAGGTCTCCTTGCTTCTCCGGTCCGTCAGATGCACCATTCTAACGCAACTCATCCTTATCTACAAACCAGAGACCTTCAGGGCTGTCTACCTTCACCTCACAAGGAGTGCCTTCACACAATTTACTACTTTATTACTAGAGAGAGTGCCTACAAGCATGTAAGGCATACAATGATCAACGTGTACTAGGCCTAACATATGTTCAATATATACCTTAATAACGTGATTTCCATTCTACTCACTACTAAGTGTAATCAATACATACGTGTATATTGATGAATATTACAGTAAGACAATATATGAATTTTTCACCAACGGTACACACACACACACACACACACAAATGTTCTTAGATTTAGCTTTTTAGGCAATAAAAATGAAAATTTTTATATTTGTTTCTATTTACAGCAACAACACATTTTGTACAAATTTACTTTTATTATTTATATGAACGGCTTAAAAATCTATGACATGGTACATCGTTCAACGTATTGCTATTATTGCATAATGCCCACATATGTGGACACTTGGTTTATGAGGTAAAAATCCTTAGATGTTAATGTGAAAACTAACAATACCTTGCAGCAATACTTTTCTTTGTGTATGTTAAAATAAGTCCGACATTAGCATTGTATACATAGTTAGTTAGCTAGTTAGTCGGACTTATAAATATCTAGCTAGCTAGCTGGTTATTTGTTTTACCATAGTTCATGGAGCTTCCAACTGTCTAAATGAGTTCCTGAAAAAATAAACATGAAACAGACCCTACTGACAGCCAATCACAATTCACATCCAGAAGCCAATCCTGTCTGGGTCCCTCCCACGACTGTCAAAAATCAAACGATCTGCTCCGCGAGCAGGAGCTTAATCGCAAGCAGAAAGGTGTGACAAATTTTCTTTGCGCAAGCAACTCTCTCCTCGCGCGCGAGAGTAGTTTTGCTCGCACGAAAGTCATTTTGCTCGCGCGAGAGTAAGTTTGCTCGCGCGAGGAAGCTCTCTCCGCGCGCGCGAGAGCATTTTTGCTCGCGCGAATAAGCACTTTTCCTCGCGCGAAATGATTTTCCGCGCTCGCGATTATTGACTTGGATTTGACGCCATAGTCGCTCGCGATATTTTAGCTCACGCACGGGCCTCCTCATTGCCTCCTTGCGGTGGGGCCCCAGAATTTTGCGCTACGCCTCTGCTCACAGCATTAGGTGTGCTAAGTAAATCCCCATTTAGAGTGTCCGTCCATAGCTGTCATCATCAAAGCAGGTTTTGGTCAGTGGACACTCTGCTCTGCCAAGAAGTGATTGGCTAAAATGCAGTGCATGAGACTGTAGCTGCAGCCATGACTCCAGGTAACAGGTTTAATTAATTTATTATTTTATTCATTTATTTACTTTACTGGGGCTCCATGGGGACTGCATCCACATCCAAGATGATCTAAAATCCTGAATTAAATATATTTTCAGACAGACTAAACAATGGAATGATGTAACCTTGGCAAACTGATCACTCATGTGTCAATGCCACAGCCAACTTGTGTGTGTGTGTGTGTGTGTGTGTGTGTGTGTGTGTGTGTGTGTGTGTGTGCTTGATTGCCCAAAGGTAGCCTGTGACCATAATATGCCATGTGCATCTGCCTGCCAGTTCCCCTTGTCCTATCAGCAGGCCCAGTGTCTGTCAATGACTAAGGACTTGTGGACATCTGCACACATAGCTAATATGTACAATTAAGCAGAATGTTAAATATAGCAAAAGCAAAAGCTTTGTGGTTAATAATTCAGTATTGTGTGAATGCATTGGCATTTAGAGATTGCTGATGCTACCAGAGAGAGACACAAAGAACTTATGTAACTAGTCATAATCCAGTCAGATCAGAGAGAGACACATAGAACCTGTGTAACTAGTCATAATCCAGTCAGATCAGAGAGAGACACAAAGAACCTGTGTAACTAGTCATAATCCAGTCAGATCAGAGAGAGACACAAAGAACCTATGTAACTAGTCATAATCCAGTCAGATCAGAGAGAGACACAAAGAACTTATGTAACTAGTCATAATCCAGTCAGATCAGAGAGAGACACAAAGAACCTATGTAACTAGAAATAATCCAGTCAGATCAGAGAGAGACACATAGAACCTGTGTAACTAGTCATAATCCAGTCAGATCAGAGAGAGACACAAAGAACCTGTGTAACTAGTCATAATCCAGTCAGATCAGAGAGAGACACAAAGAACCTATGTAACTAGTCATAATCCAGTCAGATCAGAGAGAGACACAAAGAACCTGTGTAACTAGTCATAATCCAGTCAGATCAGAGAGAGACACAAAGAACCTGTGTAACTAGAAATAATCCAGTCAGATCAGAGAGAGACACATAGAACCTGTGTAACTAGTCATAATCCAGTCAGATCAGAGAGAGACACAAAGAACCTGTGTAACTAGAAATAATCCAGTCAGATCAGAGAGAGACACAAAGAACCTGTGTAACTAGTCATAATCCAGTCAGATCAGAGAGAGACACAAAGAACCTGTGTAACTAGTCATAATCCAGTCAGATCAGAGAGAGACACAAAGAACCTGTGTAACTAGTCATAATCCAGTCAGATCAGAGAGAGACACAAAGAACCTGTGTAACTAGTCATAATCCAGTCAGATCAGAGAGAGACACAAAGAACCTATGTAACTAGTCATAATCCAGTCAGATCAGAGAGAGACACAAAGAACCTGTGTAACTAGTCATAATCCAGTCAGATCAGAGAGAGACACAAAGAACCTGTGTAACTAGTCATAATCCAGTCAGATCACTGGGGGACAACAGGAATGACACACAGAGGGGAATGAGAAGCAGGATTCACAGGTCTGCATTTGTGTTTGCCAAGAGGACTTCCACTACCAGGAGGCTACTGAGCCAACGGGGAGATTATCTGATTAATCTCACTTAACCTGGGTGTACATACCTATAACACACACCCTCTCTCCCTGACACACACACCATTGCACAATTTCAGCAGAATTCAAGTATCACAGAGTGGACTTCAGAAGGAAGCGTGTGTTCCCCCTGTTTTTTTACCAAACACCAAACAAGGGCCACAAACAGGACGGGGAGCCCCTCTCTACAAACCCCAGGCCCGCTGGCACGGGTGATCTTTCATCAGCCCGCCTGGACATTTTGTTTCCAAGTGGCAAACTCCGCCACGTCTGGCTGATGGATAGAGCGTGCGTTCGGGAAAGCGGCGAACAGAAAAGTGGAAACGCCGACAGAACATTAGAAATAACTGAGCGAACCAGGGTGCGTAACCACCTCCTCCTCCGTCTTAATTCCTCTATGTTCTGTAAGTACCCGGTTTGTGTATCTTGTGTTCACACTCACAATTGTTGTGTGTGCGTGATGTGCGAACGTGCTCCCCTGCCGGCCCTGCTCATCTCCCATCATCCCTTGCTCCCTCCTCCTGTCTGAGCAGCTCCTCCCCACCGCTCCAGCACACCTCCCCCTCAGTTCCTGTCCACACTCGTGCTCCTTGTCCTTGTCTAGCCTTCACCTTCGTTGTGCTCCTGCCTCCTCATCCTCTTCTTCTGACACCACAGCCCCACTCTCTTCCTGCACATTCTCAGCCTCGACGTTCTCCATCCCTGGGTCCTCATGTCTACCTTTGACATTTCCCCCCCATCTCAAAAACCTCAGGGAAGTTTCATTATGTAAGAGAGCCGTGTGCAGTAAAACAACTGCTGCACACCAATGCTTAAATAATTCACCCACGCTGCTCCATAAAGCCAGTGAGATCGGATCGTGCATGTCCCCCCCAGCTCCCAGGTCGCTGCCTCGTGGACGTCTCCTGCATCTCCCCGCTGTTCCCCTCAGTGTGCCTCCTCCTGGGGACGGATCCTGGGTGGACAAATACGTCTGCCCTGCTGCACATCCAGTCTGCACAAGTCATTAAGAGCTGGGTTGCTCAGATAGTGATTTAAACCACACTGTCTGAACATATGATATGCGGAAGGTTCATCAAAACCTAACACATCAGACAGCCCCATAGGGAAGAATACTTGCTTGCACCATATTTGATCAGTCTAGACACATCAATAGAGTCATAAGAGAAAAAGAGGATGACACCACTCACTGAAAAAACCTCGGTGATAAAACCAAAATGTTTTCAGCTAAGCACTGGCCCCAATGCAAGAAACCTAACAATATATCTCAGTAAGACGGTTTTCTGTCAGTATATGGTTAAAAAAAATCACCCTTCCCAGAGATTAATGGTGCTGCATGTAGAAATAAACAAGTAATTAATCATTTGCTTCTAGCATCTACAGGATCTACTGTGACAAATGTCTATTTACGGCTCTCATTGAATCAGTGCATCTGCTTCATGGTAATCATCTAAATGTAAAACTCCTAAAGGAAGACCCTTAACAGGGGATTGGATGATTGACTCAAATCTGCAGAACAGTCTTTAGCAACAAATTAACATTCCTATTAGCAAATGACTGTGCTGATAATGCCTTTTTTTTCATGGCAGCATACATGGCAGTCGTATGCGGTGTTATGGGGGTACACGCCAGCGTCCTGACCACAACCGCAGAGCCGGAACGACGCACCAGGGCCCACCTGAACTAACACAGTTAATGTCCTAGAACTGAACTGGGTAAAGTAGGCCACCCATCACTCCGAGACAAGCCCACATGAGACGCTTGCACTGGGAGCCCGTGTGCACACTGGCCCAGTGGCATCCACAGCACAGCAGACTCCCACCACCAGACTAGACCATGCTTTGCTGGGACTGAGGCAGTGGAGTCAGACACTGACCTAAATCATACCAGATGCCAGTGCAAAACAGTACTGGGACCAACGACGACATAGTTTTTCTGTCTTTAGACTTGAATGGCCACATTAAATGTCTGCATATCACCTTACTCAAAATCAACTCAAATTAGGAGAACGGATTAAAAATGTAAATAAATACATCACGGAACTGTAATCAACTTACAATGTAATTATATGCATTTTAGAAAACAAATAAATAATGATATTTTAATACTTCCCAGCCAACACAAAATCAATTTCTAGTTTCCATACTAATGCAACAGATGAGCAACAGATGAGCTACAGATAGAGCGATTTATCATGACATGTAGTCTTATGGGCCTAACTTATGTGGCCATGTGTGAACCTGGTAAAAGTAATACATCAAAAAACATCACCACTGAAGAGTGATATTGTGTTTATTGTATGTGCCTGTTTGTTTGTGGTTCTGTTCTGTAGTCAAGTGAATATAAACTTTCAGCTGACTCCATGACTGGGTTTCTTAGAAGTGCTTATTTATTATTGATGTGTTTTTTGCTTATGATACAATCTCTCCTTGCTATATGAACAGGAAGCAGTGTGGGGGTGCTCAGTGTTGGGAACGAGTGGGAAACCACACGTTCCCACAGTAGGGTGTGCAGGAGCGGAGCAGTGGCCCATCACACTGACACTGTGTGGAGGTGCTGTGAACTTCCACTGAGTGAACACCCTGAGGTCTGTGTGTGGGTGCATGTCACCATGACTCACTGCTGTTGGTGACTACTTTCTTGCAAATACGGCTTCTTATGGGGTGTTTTGTTGATCTGGTTCGACTCACACAGGAGAAGCCCTATGGCCTCCTAAATGGTCGTTTAGGGTTCTACATAGTCTGATAAATGATAACAATACAAAACAGCATAAATTAGAATTACAGCAAAAAATTTGAGTTTATAGTATTGGAACCTACACCCTTGGCCACCAAATTACAGAATTAAGTATTTTCTTGTAAGAGACCTACAGGTTTTAATGTCCCAAACCAACCACTGTATTCTTTCTTGAACAAATCAATTAAGACAATTTGTTCAGACTGCCTTTCTTAGTCGCATATATTTTCTACTTAAGGGTTTTTCAAAATTATTTTCATAGCCACAAATATGTAAATATGGCTTTGTGTTTTGCTTTAGGTAAATATGACAGTTTAATAGGGTAAAACCCACTGAGTGAGAAATTTTTCTTAGGTTTCCACATTACTGCATGATTAAGAACATACTGGAAAACAAAAACCTTTTTGCAACGCTGTTATTAACATTACAGTAGATTATTGGATACTCCTTGTAAACCTCTCATGTCATTACCATATACTGTGAAATACTGCATGGCTAAATGTCAGATACTGTTTGGGGAACGATTGTATTATACGGAGCCCATAAGGTGACATCATGTAAAAAATATAATAACGCGTAGCCACGCCTTATTAACGCGTGCGAACGACTTAGTAACGCGTGCGAACGACTTAGTAACGCGTGCGAACGAGATAATTAATTAAGATAATTAAGTATTACTTTATATAAAGCCAGGTTTACCTTCCTTGGGCAGGCAGTTAGCGCACATCCCTGGGATCTGCTTGCTTTGCTGTGAAAAAAAAAACTTTGTTGCCGCGCGTGAAAGGCGACATTAGTATCTCGTTCCCACGCGTTAATTATCTCGTTCCCAAGCGTTAAATATCTCGTTCCCACGCCTTAAATATCTCGTTCCCACGGGTTAATAAGTCGTGGCCACGTGATGTCACTTTACGGGCTCCGTAGTATTACAGAATATTGCTGAAAATATGGTTTCAAAGTAAGCCACCGTATTGTTGGATTGTATAAAATTCCGTTACAAAGGCCTAGACATAGCGGTACTTGGCATACGAACACACTAGTGCTCGCATGCGCGCGGGCGGGCGCGCACGAGCTCGCGCAGACGCACACACACACACACACACACACGTAAGGACAGAACTCTGTAATAATGACACAAATGTTGGAATGACTGATGGCTGGGACAGAAAGGAGCGGTAGATCCATAGTCACCTGCAAACATATAACTGGATTATTATTGGACACAGGTTGTGTCTCTAAATACAAACTATCATTTAACACGGTCTGTTTACACAGTAATCCTTTGCATCGCTTGTAATACATGACGTTCTCAGCTTCACTATATTACTGTTCCCTGTCAGTGTTTTCTTTACACGTTACCACTCAGATAAGTATTTCCCTTTAACAAAGGCGAATTTTTACGGTTAAACACGATAAAATCAATTAGAAGCAATGATTGCCTCTCAAATGGGCGGGTGTGGCTACAAAATAATAACAAGCGCTGTGAAACTTGGGTGAAAAACAGAGGATCCATGTCCTCTTATTCCCATCATTATTAGAAACGCTGGGTTTACGGCACGCGCCCTCTATTACTGTGCCAGCCAAATCCTGCTGCATCACCGCCTCCGCCGCAGAGACGTCCACACACATCCACACACCGCCTCGTACCACCTCACCCTGCCCGTGGACCACACTCAATCAGTCGGACGAACAAAAAACACGTCGTCTGAAAAACAATTACCGACAGAATCCCCCCAATCCGCCGCATAATCTAGCCGGTGACGAGGCTACGTGTCAATGTTTATCAACATAAGCCGATCAGCGCAAATGCAATTATCAAACATATGCATCATCAAACAGCCATAAGCGCAGACGTGAACGTTTTAAATGACATTTAAACATCGTCCTTGTACATCGGTATTGCAGTCACAACGGTAAAGTCTGACACAATATTTCCAGTCGAGGCAAAAACTGAACATGATGCAGGAGAGGTTAAAACCATCAACACTTACATTTCACTACTCGATCGGTGGCGTTTAAGACCATGTCAGCGTTAGACATCTTCATGGGCGGTTGAGGTCTCCGGGCGAATGGTTGTGTCCCTCCTCGCGGAAGAAGCTCTTTATTCTCGGTGTGTTTTCGCGGGTGCGAGATGCGGTTGGTGCAGTGGCATCACTTGGATGCGTCTCTCCGTGTCTCGCCGCCGGTGCTGGGAATGACTATTGCTGCCTAGAGAGGGTGGATGGTGCCGAGGCTGCTACTGCTCTATAGTGTGGGGGAGGACGGAGCGAGCGGGTGGAGGAGGAGAAGGGAGGAGGGGGGGGGGGGGGGTACGAGAGGAGCAAGCGCGCTCCTGAGAAAGGGAGCGAGCGCGCACTACTCGGGAGATCCTCTAGGCGCGTTGCACCACCCCGACACGGCGAAGAGGGGAACTCCCACGCACCCGTTTTAAGGGGCTGCCTGATGCTGCCATCAGGTGGAAGCGGAGGGGTTTCCCGAGAATACGCACGCCATGTTTGCTAATCAATATCCATTTGACGCAAAGCAAAAGTCTGTTGGGTGTTGGTAGTAATTGGCATCACTGTCCCGTGAAGCACCGTTGTGTTAACGTGAGACAATACGGTAATTAATAGTGCACTGGACAGTAACAAATTAAAACACATCCTATAAATTACATTTACAACTTCCACTAGCGCTACTTAAGCTAGCTTATTGTGCTAGACAATTTATAGAAATTCTTATATAGGACAGTAGTGTTTTAGTTTGATCTGTTCACAAAATATGACAATTATTTATTCATGAAAATTTATGTACAGTAGAATTGATTGCAGTGCAAAAGCACCGCCCCAATTTTGAGTGACAGCTGCCAATCAACGAACATTAGATATAGATTTATCGATAGATTTAGAGAGTAAACTCGGGACTTTGCATCCTACAACCTTTTCAGCTGTGCATTTTGATTTTTAGAACATTCCAAATATGTCGAAAGGTATTGTTAAACAAATGAGAAAGCAAGAAAGCAATACATACCCTGATATCTAAAGATGTCTAAAGTAAATTGTGTCCTCCAGGGTGGTCTACTAGTGTCATTATCATGTTATTTTATGATATCACTGTTTTGTAACACTGCATCAATTACCATCCATGGTAGTTAATATGGGACTTTTGCTTTGAAATCTTGTATTCATTGCAATTCAATAAACACTGCAGCTACTTTCACGCATACGGTATTCTCGGCCTTGACTGTCCATGATGGTCACAGCACAATGAAAAGAAAGAAAAGAAAGAACGTGGTCATCTAAACACCCATGGGGTGCAGGAGTACATCGGAAGTCGATTTTACTGGGCGTTCAAGCGAATACATTGTGATAGGTAATTATTGTCGGACATCCCTGGTTGGTGTTGTTTTTTTTGTGATAAAAGCAAAAAAACGGCAAAAGAGAGTCTCATATGGTTAATTAAAAAAGGTAAGAAACTATTGCAACGTTATGTACGTTGGGTACGTGCTAGTTATTCTTAGGGTCTGTGTTGCTCAGCGATCTGACCTGCAATCTAAGTATGTTTCTGGCTCTCGAGCCAGACCAGTACGTTAGCTACGATGTTGAAGTTAGCTCTTTATTCTCAGCTCCTTATTTGATTTTTTTCCTTTCCAAATCAATTACTGCGCCGCCGGCTGCAATGACGCCTTGACGCCTGTAGGGGCGCTCATTGACTGAGAAGTGCTGGTATGCGACGAAAACGCACGACGGCGTGTCTCACCACTTTGTATTGCTTAAGACTAACGGGCCCTAAAAGACTTAATCATACAGACTGCGCTGACCATTCACGTTCTCATAACGAACAAGAGTTCGCGAATACATAAAACCATTTAACGTTTCATTTATATAACAGGCTGGGCCGTGCCAAATGTATAAAAGGCATATAGGAAAGGTTGAGTGAAGACTGGGGACATGTTTCATGTCATGGGCAGTTTTTTGAGGGGTTTGAGAGCTGAATGACTTGGCCTGTTTGTCCTGTAGACCTCACCGTACACTCACGTATGCTCGGGCATCCGACAAGATTTGCCAAGCCTGTATTATCTGCTGTCCCAAAGAGTACGTGCTGTTAATAGCATCAGGAACTCGAGAAGATATTTCACACATTTCATAATTCTGTGAAGTATTATTATAAGAGGGAACTTTACACCTCCCTTATGGGGGTGTTATGATGATCTGTAGCCATCAGGATCTGTACTCCCCTGCTGGAATAACCAATTGATTTAAGCAATAATCAAGTCGTCTACTTTGCGACACAATGACTCTCCCTACCAAGTGACGTGCTCTTCATGACCATTTACTAACCTACGGAGTATCGCTTCAAGCCACCGAAGGCCGAAACCTTTAAGCCCGTTGTGCACCAGAAACGATTCGTCTGGCGCGCCAAGTCGCAGCTGCTCCGCACCGTTTGCTGCTTCGCACCCTGCGGCAATCACCGCGAGGACAAAATGAAAAACGTTGACAACTGGAATGGGGAATTCATACGATAGTATAACTCGGTAACGATGACTGCGTTTTTATGCGTATGGTTTAATGTTTTAGTGGTTTAATATAAACATTTTCAGCTTCTGTTTTGAGCAATGTATACCTACTCTTTTTTATTAGAGTAGGCTATGGATGAACAGTATAAATGTTCTTTCTAACTTCTGCGAGAATTGTATGAATGCTGAGAAAATACAAGCTATTTTCTGTTGTGATTATGGGTCCAGGTTGCACGATATAGAAAACTATGAAGAAAAGTATACTGGGGTGGTGATTTACATGGCCGGGTCGTGCGCGACATGGCGCGGCAAGCGGCGTCATTACCGCGTCTGATGTGAATGGGCTTTAGATGCGCTTTAGCTGGGCAGTGCTGCTTGCAGCGCTTGTGTTAACCTCTAGAGGTCGCAGTGGACTGCCAAACGGCTCTGTTTAGTCTGGAGCTATATGTGAATTAGAGCAGTATCAGCATGTTCTATGATTTTAAGCGACACAGTTTGAATTGTGTGTGGGACCTATGAAGGTATAAAGGTAGATGCACTATTTCCTCTGGCCATCTCTTTTTATGTTGCAATTTAACCGCCTAACACCGAGAGTAAGGACAGCGTCTGATATATTAGTGCCATCGAGGCCTTAGAAAGAGATTTTTACTAACAAAACACCATTAATTACATGCAGGATGTCCATGCAACAAATGTCATCTTTGCTTGTTTTTCTTTGAAGGATTGGAACTTCTCTTTTGAAATAATTTGGTTGTGAGTGTCCAGTCGAATTATGACAGATGTAGGTGCTGTAGTGTTACTCTGTGCTTTGATCGTGTTACTGCTCGTTCCTGGTAAATTCACATGTGATCTCCTGTGAACATCAGTCATGAGTTCATCCTCGGTCACACAGACGCTGTGCCTACGTCTTGAGCTCAATTTTTGAGAATGATTTTTGCTCCTGACAGCACGTCTGCCCCTGAGAATGAAGAATCGCTTCTACTCGTCATGTGTTAAAGGTTAATGTGGAGGGCTTGTGGGGGCCTGCGTGTGTGCAGGCAGGGCAGGAATCTTCTCGCTTTCATTCAAGTGTTTCTACCCATCTTCTCCCTGCTGTGACACCCTTATGACCCTCTGGGGCCAGAGTACCACCCTAACTAGCCACCCATGGTGTTGTCCTTTGCTGAAATGTGCTTTGTTGTAAAATTCTCTCATTCTCTTCCAACAGGTACAACAAGATTGTGAAGGAAACAACACACAGTGAAAGAAAAGAGCCAAAATCACATCTCACTGGTATCCGTTGGGGTGATTTGTAGAGCTGCATCTTCTCCTGCTTTGCATGTTCCATTCAATTCAGTCTTGTCCTTTTCTACCTGCCATTTCAAACATATTGATGCTTTTTGAAGCTTCTCTGTTTCAGGCTTCATGGGTGAGGCTGCCTCACAATACCTTTACCTGTCAATGCATAAAAAAACTGCTGGATATTATGTTTTTGTAGTATTTTTTAATTATCTTTTTTGTGTGTCGTTTTATTCATTTATTTTTTATTTTTTTTATTTACTTATTTTATCCAGAGAGTGGATGATAATGTGGCCATAATTTATTAGATG
The DNA here is from genome assembly GCF_052324685.1 of Brachyhypopomus gauderio. NCBI lineage: Eukaryota > Metazoa > Chordata > Actinopteri > Gymnotiformes > Hypopomidae > Brachyhypopomus > Brachyhypopomus gauderio. The sequence goes on from NC_135228.1 coordinate 12,559,695, forward strand.
TTTCAGTTCATACTTCTCACTTTCTGCCAATGCAACACCTCTCTGTGCTACCAGTGAGCTCCAAACAGTCATTCTTCATTACTTCATCATGCATCATCACTTGTGGTGAGATAACATCCGTCCTGCCAGCCTTTTTTTAAACACGGGATTCTCCCAGCCATTACCAAACATCTTCTCTAGCTCTGGAGTGACTGCACTAAGAGCTTCACTCCCTGACTGGCCAACCTCTCAGTACAGTATTAGTCATACATCATGGGAACCAGTGCAGTGTAAGCTTGAATTGAACTTTATAATAAAACTACAGCAATTAAACCCAATTAAATAATTTTATGTTCTCATAATTTTTATGTAATTGATTTTTATTTTTTTATGAACCATTTTATTAATGGTTCTGACAAATAATTAGGAATAATTTTAAGTCAAAACATAGTCATGTGTAAAGTGGCCAACACACCACTAGATGGTGCTCCATCACTGAGGTATTTTTTCCCCCAAATATTTATTCACTCATAGTGAATGTAGATTCTATGTCATCCTTTCTGGTAAATGTTTCAGTTATAGTCTCACTTGTTATCCAGGCTGGTGAGCAACGGTGGCCGTGCTCTGTCATCACTTCTTGGGTGTATGCATTTGGCCACACCTGTTCCTGTGTTGACACTATGAGTCGTTCAGGCCTTGAGGTTTAAGATACACAAACTTCTTCACTATGGAGACATCGCGGTGTTGATCGCTACCCTTCTGCTGGGACTGCTGGTAGTCCAGGTGGAGTTAAGGAGTGTCAGCTACACCCCTCATTCTCACTGCCCTCCCCTTCTCTCTCCCTCTCACTCTCTCTCCCCACTCTCTCTCCTCCTCTTTCCCCCCGTACCTCTCCAGCTCTCCTCTCAGCTGTCGTGCTGGGTCAGAGCTTCTCCTCACTCCTCTCATCATGCCAGGAGGTTCTGTGCAGGCTGCCATATGCTCCCGAGAGTCCAGAGAGAGGCACGGCCCTGAAATGTAGCCACTGGGGGGCGGGGTGAGGGTTGGGGGGCAGTGGCGAGTGACTGTGGGGACACGGAAGGCGCTTCGCACAGGCGGAAACGAAGGGCTGGGTCCATCCCGTCCTGCTGAACAGCCTTAGAGGGGTAGTGAGAATGGGGTAGGACTGGACCTGTGAAAGGTGTGTGTGTGTGTGTGTGTGTGTCTGCAAGAGAAGTTGGACATCTTCCTCCCTACCCTTCATTCTCTCCGTCTCTCCCTTCCTCTCTGTTTCTGGTCCTTCTCTGTCCATCTCTTTCTGTCTTTCTCAGGCAGTATTTAGGGGCACCCCTGTGGTGCTGCTCATGTGTGCAGCTGGAGAGAGAGGCAGTGTAACACTTACCCCCCCGACAGGAAAGTGCTCTGCCTCGTCTCACACAGAGAGAAAACAACAAAGATCCGAGTGTGGCCGCAGCCTCAAGGCTCAGCACGCCCACCACAACATCTCCTGTGTCACGGCTTGCTGCTCTCTCTCCCTCTCTCTTTCCTTCCCCTCTCTCTCCCTGTTTCTCTTCCCAAGAGACAAAATGTTCACTTAAACTGGCTTGGTCTGATTTTCCATTTTGTCTGTACTCCAAGGACACGTGTACAACAAATGCCCACTCTTACATGTATTTATTCATGAACCTCTCATTTGAGAAGATAAGTGACTGTCATATCAAAACTCACCTGCAACAGAGAAGAACGAGCTACAAGCTGTAATTAGAAGAATGAAAATAACACACAGTGTGTCTGTAATTAACTGCAAATAGTGGATTAATAAGCCAACCTCGAAAGCTGTGTGGTAGATTCTAAGAAGCTCACCAGAGGATGATATGAAGCCCTCTCACAGTCAGCAATTCTATCAATGAAACAAAGTGTCAAAGAAACACTTTTATATGTGTGCAGCTATTTGCACCATGATTCATTGGTCATTTTTGTTTCCACATCACCATTCATTCCTATAGCTTTTACCTCTGCACAGACAGTATTACCACCAGAGGGCAGTAGAGAGAAACTAGCCCAAATATAGACAATATTGGTGTCCTCAGTCATACAAAGAAGTCCACAAGATTTGTTTCTATGTACTGTGTTCTGGCTAAACACTACTATTTGGGTGCTATACAAGAAGAATTGTTGAATAGCTCAAGAACTGTTGGTGGATTTTGGTCCTTTTTGGTGAAATACCAATTCATAAAGAAATTATATATAATATCTGGTGGTCTTTTATGGTTGGTGCTTATCATTATTTGTATTACAGAAGTGGCACAAGATGCCACTATAGAAAAAAAAACAAGACTATATGGTTATAACGGCATTCTCAAGCCAAATTAGAATGCTGTTTAAGCTTCCGTAACATATTAGCAGTGCACTGATTATTAAAAGTCCAAATAAATAAAGGTATTTTCTGTGCATACAGTTCATCTGAGGAGAGAAAAGCTGTAAGCATGTTCTCAAAACAAACTTGAGAGCATAAACATGATATGAAAAATGTGGTCATAACTACAGCATACGCTGATACATTAAAAATAATCAATTAAAAAAATTCCAAGTACTTCATTGATTTCAAAAGTTAGCAAGTATTCAATCAGTAAGAATGGCTGATAGATCTGTGCTGTTGTATATGCTCTAAAATCTTAGAGTTATGGAACACACCATTTTTGGATTGTCTGGGTTTCTCCTCATTTTTCTAAGTGAGTTCATGGGTCATTTCTATCAGAGTCACGAGAGCATGGGTTCCATGCCCAGGTCCAGCTTTGCATCTACAGCGCAAATAACGAGGCTTACTTTCAATTTTTACATATTCTAATTAAAACTTCTGAAAAGGTTAAGGTGACACACCCATTTATTGTCAGGACTGTTAGAAGTGTTTACTCATGTATCTCAAATCTTTTGTTTTCTTTGCTTCTGTGTGGATCCCCTTACTCTGTAGTCGATATTTTTTACTCTGTACTGTCCATCTGTCTGAAACTCTTTTGGCTAATGATGAGTGATCTTATTGCTAAGCATGAACTCTCAGGACTGTGACAGCAGATTTGTGCTTCACTGTTAAATGCCTCCCACATCCTTTCCTTGCAGGTAACCACATCACATATATTGCCACCTTTACAGTTTTCACCTGCAGCTGAGAGACATGTGCGTACCTTTGTGTGCCTGTGGAATTTCACACCTCTCAGCCCCAAGGTGTCAAAAATGACACTCCCATGTGTTCACACTTCTACTATGGATTGGGTATTAGAAAGTAGACCAAGTATATGTCGTCCATAAATATCGAAATCAATTGATGGCATATGACTATTGACTGTCACAAGAGAATTTAGGAAAAAGATCTACTAAGGACATTAAAATTAGGTTTACCAAAAAGTTATGGTCAGTTAATAAAACATTTGTAAGCTGTAAGCCTATGTCTGACAGGAAGATCGTCAAAAATGGAGTAAGAATGGAAGGTGTTTAATTTAATAACAAATTGCTTATCCATAAACACCAGCTCAATTCCTGAGTCGTCATTGGTGACAATCCTGAACCTATGTAACATCAAGAGCAGATCATGCTTGTCACGCAAATGTATTGGTTACTGGCCAAACAGGTAACCATGAATAAGCTCAAGATCTGAGAAGATAAATGCTGAGTATGAAGGGTTGTCCTAAAGCTGACTCTCTCCAGGAGTACAAGCCAGCTAGCAGGTCTGTGTATAGTTTACTCGAACCCAGACTGTCAACAGAGTATCATCAGACAAGCAGTCTGTGCATCTTTTGTGGTAAGTACCTGCAATTGAAACACACACATACACACAAACTAACAAAAAAACCTTTTCACAAAATGACAATGTTTTGGAGTGTTCCCTGTGAAGAGGAACATCACCTTCCTGGGTCAGGTGCAATCATCATAATAGAGAAATAGACTCGTTAATAGAGAAATCTCTATCGTTAATAGAGAAATCTGACTCAAAACTGACTCCTTTATTTTCAAATGATACCCATTCACTCTAATTTATGTACTTATTTAAGAACGAGTGAAGTTAAAAGGCAGAGAACACGAAGGTCTCTTGGATCATTTATGTACATTGTGTGGTCGTGCTCACGAGATATTCATTACGTTATCAGTTACTCCTAATAAAGCAGCTTTGCGACTTCTTCACGATTAGTGTTTCCATTCCCGTGTTAGTATGATTGAATCACAAATAATCTAAATAACAGTTCTGGACACAATCATGGTTAAATTATAGGCTAGCATCAAGATTAGGTTAGGAGCACTTTTACAAAGAATTCCAGGAATTATGGTTATTTAAGCTAGTAATCTTAAGAATAATTAATGAACCATTTCACGCTATTTTAAGTAGTTTGTGATCACAATTTATTTACAGCTGTTTGCTATTTACGTATAAGTTAGGGTTAAGGTTGCCATGTGTTCTGGTTATGGGTTTTTGTGTTAGAGAGAGGGGGGAGAGAGATGCTTGGGGTCATTAACAAAGAGGACGTCAAAATCACTTGTGTGTAATATGGTAATGTTATATTAAAATAGTCAGTGATAAACATGAGCAACGAACAAAGTTCTACAGTAAAATAGTGACTAAAAATGCCGTCATCAGTGCGGCGGCCGACGCCAACTGTTAGCTAATGTTTTCTGCTCCCCTCCCCCACTTGGACGTCGCTCTGGAGGGCTTGAGAGTTGGCGGAGACCACAGAAAGCGGTCAGCCACTTCGGCATGGAAGTGATTTTCAAAAGCTAAAAGAGGACGAGGGGGATTGACGTCTGCTTAATGTAAGATACGGTGAGGCCAGGCACTGCAGACACTCTGGGGATTACGAAGCAATGCGTGTCCAATTTATTCACGCCAGCGCGTCGTCAGGGACTGGATTGTGCGCTTATCTTACTGACGAAACCCTTGCCTGTCAACCCACGACCACGAAAATATGTCAGCAGTGAAACAAAAGCTAATTGTCAAACTTAGGTAACACGTACATGACAGCACTATCTGAAAATTAATTGCCCCTTTTCAATCACACAATATTGAACTTAATTAGAATATATATAAACAACTATTTAAATTAAAGCATCTGGCATGGTAGGGAACCTATATCAAGCCTACTTTGGACTTAAATTTTTAATTTAACTATCCTAATACACAGATTGAAGGAAATAGTCACGTTTGAGCCTTGAGTTAGAGACCGATTACACCAGGTTAGGACTCAAGCACTTCACGGGTCAGTTTAGGGTGGCTAATGTGTATTAAAGAACATTTTATGTGACATAGATATAGATGCTATAAAATCAATGAAGTAAAAAAGCAACTTAATTTAAATCTAAAACAACAACAATTAGAGCAAAAACACTTCGCTATTGAACCAAATGTGCCCAAACTTGTCAATAGCATTATTGTGAAGAACGCTAGCGATAACGCCATAGTTGGGCAAGTGGATACAGGTTATTTGACGTCCTCTAGCAAGTCCTACATAGACTGGCACGCCTGCCATGATAAGAGTCCTTAATCAAATAGTTATTCAACTCACTTAAATGACAAGAGTAGCAACGTTTTTCTATGAATATTGGAAATAAAATGTTATCGTTTAAGTAGGCAAAACCCCTACTGTAAACAATAGCTGGATAAATATTTCAGTTCTGCTCAATTACAACATTGTGTTACATCAAAGGCTAAGGTTTACTAACGACACATAATCGTGGGTGATGGGGTATTTGTGTTCAGAAAGGAGCCTGGCTGCATCCACTTGTATTGGTAGAACATCCCCTCCCCTCTCGCTCTCGCGCGCTCCTGCTGCCGCGTTATTTTCCAGCTCGGAGCCTCAAACCGCACGGCTCGATCGATTCGCATTGATTGTCCCTGACGAGCTGCTCCACTTTCTAGCCAATGTCAGCCCGTCTGCGATCGGGAAGGAGAGAAATGAAGGAAAATCTCTGCCGCCCTGGCGGTGTCATTTCCACACACTTCGGTTGGCCGCCTGCCAGCAGACAGGACATTCAAAAGAGGTGGAGTGGACTTCTGCGTTGAGCGAGAAGAGGAGCCGAACGCACCGGTCACGGACGGCAGCAGTACGGATGACCGTTGTCAACCCCCCCTCCTTTTACGTGCACGAAGCAATAGGTAGCTCAAACAACACAACTCGGTGCATGCGTTTTATGTCGAAATAATATACGGGGAAACAAAAATGTAAAGTTAATAAACGAATGATTAATTTCAAACAAAATCGTTATACGCTTCACATGGTGAATGCTTTCTCTAATTAAATATCTTATGACAATTCTGTATCCTACTTATGAGACACTATAAGTATGTTTGCATATATTTAGGTTTTTGCATTCTAAGCATTATTTAAAGATAAAATGTGTTTTTTATGGTTGGTTGTTTTCGTGCCTAAACGTTTTTCCTGCAAGACAACAAATCTGCGTGTTTTCTAGGACCTCCAGCCACCACGTGCATCCTTATGACATTGTTTGATGGTAAGCATGAATGTGTTAAAAGAAAGTTCAGTCTTAAAGAGGTATGACGACATATCAACTTTTGCTCGTGGAGGAAAAAAAATCACAGGCTGTGCATAGGGAGAAAGAAACATCAACCGATGACGCATATCCGAAACAATACCACTCAAAGCTTTGACACTGAATATGTGCATCGTGAAAAAAGACGGCATGAAGTTTCTTCATTGGAAGCTCTGACACAAAAAAACGGCGTTTAATGGGGAACGATGTCTTTGTTATTCTGTGTATTTTTTCCGCCTCGGCGTCGCGGAAAGTCCAGTTCGGTTTTTACGTCAAGCTCCAAAAATCTATGAAATGTGTTTGCATGTTCGTCTCCGCGAGCGGGGATGTAGAGGTGGGATTGCGAGAATAGAAAGGTTTGAGAGCCCACACGCTCCGCTTCCGAGAAAGTGCGTTTTGCAATAATTCATTATTCTGTTCGTCACGCGCTCGTCTCGGTCGAAGGCTACATGATTCCTGGGAGTGTAGAATAAGGTTTTTCTGCCTTCTTTTGACATCAATCTCTACGACAGGCTTGGAGACGGACCGCTTGGACACTTGGAACCCTCCCCTCTCCTTCCATCTGCCTTGGTAGGTGCGAATAAAAAGGGCCCCGTGTTTGCAAATATGCAGATACGTCGAAGGGGGGGAGATCATACTTTGTTGAAGTCTGCTCAAAGTTGGGATGTCATCTTCCTAACCATCAAGTTGTCTTGGGTGAATGGGAGAATGGATCCCCTTTACGTTCTCCGGCGTGCTGCTGCAGACCGTCCGCTGGCACCGCAGAGACTGTGGTTTCAGATCATTGAGTCTAGACAAAAGGTATTTTTGTGCTGCTTTAATGTCAAATAAAATTAGGATTCCTTCGCTATGGGTATACCTGATGCGTTTCTTGATACTGGGTCTATGTGTCAAGAGAGGTAAGCATCGGTCGTATCCGCTGAAAGTAATTTTTCTTATATGGTTCTTCATAATATAAGCGTTGGATTAAAATAAGATATGTTTGATATCGCGTGTTTTAAAATATAGTAGACGTCGTTATCGTGATCCTTCCCATCGTGAAAAAGACAAGTTGCAATTTTACAAAAGACGCGTAAGGCAATAACAAACTTAACGTCCTCTTGCAATATTTGCGAGTGAAATCATGTCTAAATTCTGACGTTTACTGTAGTAGCTGCTGCATGTAACGACAGGTGGTATTGCAATTGATGGTGTGTTGTGTTATGGCAGTGCAACTTTAGGTAGGCGAGCGAACTGTACACCTGTGCATTATGAACGCCGACCTAATCGGTAAACCAGAACGTCGCGTATGTAAGATTGAAACAGTTTTTACACTTAAGTGACGTCGCATTTTCCACGCAGACTACTTAAATCATCGAAACGTGTTGGTTGGCGTGTTGTGTAGTGAGATAGAAGCGACGCACGCTGTTCATTGTTCGCTTTTAGGGGATCAGGCGGCGCGATGTCCCCGAGGAGGCGCCGCCGAGAGCGGGATTTACGGAGACCGCCCGGTGCTGCTGCAGTCCGCCGCTGTCAGCCGCGCTTATAGGGACGCTGTCGGTGTGAACACTAGTAGTCGTTAAACTTTCGTCATTATGTACATAGTTTGACAAGTTTGGAGCTTATTTCAACTTAAGGCCATATAATGTGCTCAAGATATTGCTCAAGGGAGTCCAGATGCTGCTGTGCCTGAAAAACATGAATTCTTGTCAACATCAGCGTCCACAGGGTCTCGTGCGCTACTCTCTCTCTCTCTCTCTCTTCGTGTGTGTGTGTGTGTGTGTGTGTGTGTGTGTGTGTGTGTGTGTGTGTGAAATTGAGAGTGTGAGGGAGTGAGAGAAGGGGAGCAGGGGAAGGTGTGTGCGCGTGTGTCTGCGTGACCGTACGTCTTTAGGAGAGTGATGCGTTAGATTCCGCATTACCTAGACTAATAAATATCTGCCTGCGTGACGTCTCGAGGCAACCTCAAGTAGATTTTTTTTTCTCCTCCTTGTTGTCAGCCTTCCAGGCACGAGGGTTTCTCAAGACTGATCTTAGGTTATTTAACATCTTTAGTAATTTTATTTTGCACTTGTGAATAAAAAAAAAATCGTACCAGTGTGTTGGATGGCACTGTGTGACGTTGTTTTCAAAACAGAAACTGATAAACAACACAGAACTAAGAACCTACGTTTGAACCATTACAGATTTTCGGTCACGGTGGTCGCAAACTGTAAATGGGTACTGGAATTCATTTGCGTGAATTTGGACGCTCCGTTTTGCTCAGCGTGGGTTCTGGTCTCCGCAGATTTAGGCGTGTGGGGGTCTGCAGGGCAGCGTGTTTGGGATAGTTATTCTGCAGAGAAGGACCAATTACCGCCGAGCGCTGACCTCCAGGGAGGAAGCGCGAGCTCTGTTTGCGAGCAGCTTCCCCTGACGTGATCTGTGGAGGGCTCGAGAGCTAATACAGTAAACAAGGACAGTGTTTCTGTAGAAGGACTCTGTCTGCTTCTACCGACTTATACACGTGTTGTAAGCATGTAATAACAGTTTATAGACTTATACATTACAAATGTGGATACATTTACTATTTGCGTAATATCCTGTGCATTTAACTTCTTTGTGGTCTGTGAGAGAATTCAAAATGAAAAGTTTTTTTTGAATGTTTTTGCTTTATTTATTTATTTATATATTTTTATGCACCTATCTATCTACCTATCTGTTCTTGATCGGTCAATTTTGTGAACAAAGTGTTAGTTGTCCCTACCTGTGCGGAGTATGGTTCTTGCTTCACCGGGTTTGGCCTTAGGGGGTCCAGGCATAATGACCTGTTATGTGACTACCACAGTCCTCTTCACCTGCTTCAGCTATCCTTGGATAACTCCACTGTGTGTGCAACAATGGCTCTCTCACATATAGCTTATATAATAAGGTACTATATAGCTGTTTTTATCTAATATTAATGTTTTTTTTTTTTTTAGAAAACTGCATTCACACTATACTTATGTGTAAGATGTTGATTATTTTTCCTTGTTTGGTTAAGTGCCGATCTAAGATTTTACATCAGTGTAAACTCCTGCAATCCCCCCAATTCAACATCACCCAGAGATGCACACTCATTTTAATCCTTTATTTACAATTTCTTCAAAAAACAACCAAGTTAATTATTTAGAGCTTCTGACTTCAGATTTGCAATTACTAAACACAAACATGTATTTGTTTTCTATTGAGGTTGTAGTTAATATTGTTACCTTTATATAATGAGCTTTAAGTAATGATGCCAACTGTAAATGATGTCTAATGAGAGTTGTAGAAAAGACTGCACTCAGTCCCTTACATTCCATATTCTCACTGTTCTCGGGCCCATTCTCATGATCTATGAGTGACTTTGGAGTCCAGAACCAGAAGTGTCCCACATTAACCGAAACATTTGTCACTATGAACAGAAACTAAATATTAAGTGAAAATGAACTGAATCGACCATTAAATGTAACTCTATTTGGGCCTTTGCTCTGTCAGCTAGCAGACCTTTAGCAAACAGTGCTAACGGAGTTAACTCTTCCAATGATTAGCTCCCTCATACTGTTGCTTCAGGCTGTTTTTGTGCACATCACTCTGTTAGTCCCTGTACACAAACATGTGCCAGAACAACGAATGTTCAGTCAGTGACCAAAGTGTCTCAGGATATCCTCACATGACCCATTTGATTTGAACTGTCAACACACGGCTGGGCTAAGAAGGCTTGTTCTCTAATCTTAACGCTTGAGGTAATGTGATATTGAACATTGCATCAGCCCTTCTTTTATTTTGTTTCACCTCTCTCTCTCTCTCTCTCTCTCTCTCTCTCTCTCTCTCTCTCTCCTTTTAAATCTCTAACTATATCTCTAACTTTGTATGGAGTTATGGGGTTATGGACAACCCAAGTTAGAATATTAGGGTCTACATGGACTGCGTGTAAAAGGCGTCATATGATTGTGGTACTTTGCAGCTGAACTACAACATGCTGTAGGCTGTAGCAGCGTGGCCTGAAATGAACTCTCACCCCTCCAGACAGCGGCTCACGTGTGCGGCGGCTGTACGAGCTGTCAGTCTCTTCCGCAGGCTCACGCGGCAGAGCACACGCGGCAGAGCACACGCCCCTGCCGCTCCAGGCCCTGTCCTGTCCGTGCGTTCCTCTCCTCTGAATGTTATCTTTTAATTCAAAATCCTTGTCTTAAATTTCTTAAGTCGAATAATGTGTTCTGCTTCAGATTTCAAATTTAATTGATTTCATTAAAATCCGCGGCTAGTTTATGAATTACATGGGACCTCGCCATGTTCTTGTTTGACCTGCTTATGGCTATTAAAGGTTGAATTAATGAATTCGAATTTTAATTGTGTAGTGGAAGTTTCCCTACATCACAAATGCACCATCATGTAGGTTTCAACCGTGTGTAATAGTAGTCTCATAATAGTAGTCGTAGCAGTAGTCTTATAACGGTGGTCTTATTTTAGTAATACTCTTATAACAGTTGTTATATCACAGTTGGCTTATAACTCTAGTCTTAAACAGTTGTCATAAAATCATAGTCTTATAACAGTAGTCTTCACCTTTTGTGACCTGTTACTCTTAGTCACATGGTGGACCACATGATTTTTCTCAGTGTCTAAACAGGAAGTAACTGTCTTGGCCAATACAAATTTTTTTAGCAGGTCACACTGTATTTTTTTTTACATGGCCAGACTTTATTTGATACTATGTGATACTCTGTGTCTTATTTTAGTATTGTGTAGGTTGTTATCTAATCCTCTGAGCTCACAGAAATAATAGCTCTATTTCACTTTTACAGAAATATTCAATTGTTTTAGACAACCCCTGATAGGCGAGTGTGTAAGCGAGCCGAGTCTTTGATAGTTCGCTATAGTTAAGATCCAGAGGGTTTATGGTACCGCTGACACGCGGCCGTGAGTGACACCGACGTCGAGGAGTGAGACGTGCTGTCAGGGCCCGACAGCGACACTAGTGATGTAGGCAGACACAAGCTGCGTGAGCTTGCTGGTCTAAAAGCTATCTGAAGAGACATGGACGATGTGTTCCAGAAACAGAGAGTGAGATGCAGAAGTCAGGGAAGTGGCAGTGAGTGGCCGCTGGTGACTCACTGAGACATGCTAAACAATGCTGCGAAACTTCATCACCGGCACACCGCTGATGGAGAGATCGGTATTAAGTGTTGCAGTATAAGCTAACCAAGTCAGCCATTATCACTACTTTTTCCTGGAAAGCTTTTTAGAGAAACTAACAGAAGAACGTATCTATAAATGGCTAGCTTGCTCAATACGCAATTTTGCAGGCAAGTTTCTGTCTATTTAATGATTTTTTGAATAATTAAAATCTGTACCTCTATTGAACAACTGATTGTGGCCTGGTATTCAATTTAAGTGTATCTCTAACCACCCCGCCACCAACACTCATTTTGTTATTTTGTCATGTGTTATATTTTGTGGTGACATATTAAATCACTTTCAAATTGAGAAGAAATAAACAGTGATCTGGACGGTGCAACTTTAATCCCCAAAACTAACTAAATAACTCAGTGACTTCAACATCCACATTTTTAAACCCTAGTTTTGGATTACAACCGTGCAGTTGTAGGGCTAGTCTAGAAGGACAGTTGTCTTTGAAATACCCACATGCCATCCTTAAAGGCCTTAGCAGGGTCTGCCAGTTCTGTGTTTCGAGGCTAGACTACTGACTGGAAATATTAAGGCTGCTATTTTAGCTCACAACTGTTTGTTCACTAAACAGTGCGCTTAACCTCTAGCTTGTAAGAGGTTTTAATACTCCTTATTAACAAAGTGCCAAGATTTTGCATTTCAGACACGGAAAGGCTGACCCAGATAGCAGCCATCTTTTGGATGGTGGTGAGTACCGTGCATGGTTGGGAGGGTGGGTGTGGGGGGGAGGGTTGGTCACTGATGGTGTGTGGCCAACGGTTGGCACCACGCAACATCCATGTGAGTGGAGCGGATTTGAGACGTGCCGTATTCTCGCTCCGAGCCGGGAATCAAACGGAGCCCAGAGGCAGCTCACGTAGAGCAGCTCTGGTGAGGGCTGGGGAGGAGGCGCGTGTTGGGAACTTTCGAGCGGGCGGAGCGGGCGGTGCGCAGGAGGAACTGAACGCATGAGAAATATGTCGGCGCGGTGTTGGTGCCGCGGAGCCCGTGAGAGCCGTGTGTGATGGGGCCGGCTTGGCAGGAGGGAGGCGAAGCCGCCTGGCACAGCATGGCCACTGGTCAGGAACAGAACGGAGAGAGAGAGAGAGAGAGACAGAGAGAGAGAGAGACAGAGAGAGAGAGAGAGAGAGAGAGAGAGAGAGAGGGAGGGAGAGAGAGAGAGTGTGGGAGAGCGAGGGGCTGGCTGTGGTCCGCTGGCGCCACAGACCCCTGAGCTGGGGAGAATGCGGGGGCTGCGCTACTGCCTTTGAAGCTTTACCTCCCACTAATTCTGGCCTTCCAATTTCCACACACTGCGTAGTCCCCCCCCCCCAACCCCCCCCAACCCCCCAGGCCTCTCCCTCCCCTTCCCTTTGTTTCCCTTATAAGGACAGGCCTGGCCATTTCCTTAGCTTTTCTCAGTGGGGTTGTGTGTGTGTGTGTGTGTGTGTGTGTGTGTGTGTGTGTGCATGCATGCGTATATGTGTGTTGTGGTTGTTGTGGTTGGGGTATATCTAGTGAAAAACAAGAGTTGAGATTTTTTTTTCACGATTTTTTTTTCATGTTTGAGCATATTATGTCAACTCATTGTGAAGTAATGACATGAAATATCTCTCCAGTTTCATTGACTTCACGGATTTTCTGTTACAAATTACCACAAATAGCTAGTTTGTTTGGTTAAATGATTGACAGCCAATTTGTGTACGTCTCCATGACAACTGTTAGGTTAGCTGATGAGCAGTTCAGTCAGAGTGCAGTGTGGATAGGAGACTTACATGACCTCATTACAGGTGGAGAGTCTGACACGATGAAGGAATGTTACGAATTGGAAGTGGTGTTACGCTCTGAAGATGGAGTGACAGAAGGGCTCTGGTTCGTGATTACTGAGATGACATCATGGCATATTATTAGGAGGGAGTGCACTGCCCTCGTGTTCTTGTGTGTGTGTGTTTGTGTGTGTGTGTGTGTGTGTTTGTGTGTGTGTATGTGTGGATATGTGAATGCAATTTTTATATTTTAAATGTAACGGTGGCTAAAATCACCTCAGAATTATGAACCGTACCCACTGAAATAACAGGAGAATGACTAATTTACATTAAAACGACAAAATCTAAACTAAATCGACTGCTAAATAAACTGCTGGGAAAACTCCGCATTTACACTAAACATTCTTCTTTTACGTTCTGCTTCCTCAAAAACCATGTGGTCTGGTCCTACTATGAGCAGCAGTAGTGTGAAAGATTAGCTCATACTCTAACTGTGGGTGGCCTCCTTTTACCAAACACGCGGTAGTGTTGAGCTCATCTCCACTCATCAACGAAGAGGCAGCAATGAAAGTGACACTAGCATTCTTTACTGTACCGTGATTGTATTCACGCGGCACATTTCTTATTTATTTAATCATTGGGATCAAGGCCTTTGTTTTTAATCTGGCATGAAGAAAAGGTAGGAGTGGCAGAGAAACAGACCCGACTAAAGAGATTACTGACTAAAATGGCCATTGTAGTGCTATAAAAACTCCATTTAATATTTCATAAATTCATATCAATAAAAGGTGCAGCTGGTTTGAAAGTGGTAATTGTAAGTCTTCCTTAAATAATTATACTTCCTTAAATATTATACCTTAAATAATTATACGCTTTTTTGTTCACTGCTTTTTCTTAACATGTGAAATGTTGTGGTTTTTAATGTGATAACCATTTATGGAATTTTTCTAATGATTTTGGTAAGAACGTTTTGGACCTCACAGGCTTCCATTCATTAGTTTAACCTACTATAGTGCAAAGGCATGTTTTATTGTCAAAATGCTGAACCACCCCTTTAGCAAATGTGAAAATCTTAAAGGCTAATTAACATCAAATGACCCACAGTTAAGAGTTCAACTCTGAGTGTTTATCGCATAACAGCCACCATTAAAGGAAGCCTGGAAAAATGCTTAAAATATGATCCGAGCACAATTTCCAAAGTTTGAGCAACAAACATGGCGACTCGTGATGATGTAGCTGGTGGAGGAAACAGCTGAGAAATGGGTGGAGAAAACAGCTGAGAAATGCCTCCAAAAACTTCTCAAGAATATTCCAAGCTGCTGTAAACACAGCTGAAATGCCAGCTCATGGCACTAACTGACATAGGCTAATAAAAAAGAGATTGATGCTGTGCATATTATATTTATTTAGCTGGTGAATAAATCTCCCCATGCTACCAACACCCACGGATAGTAAACAGAAACTTGCTGGATGGCTAGCTTGTGTTGTCCACTACCTCCGTCACCAGTATGACCTACGCCATGTCTGATGTTCCATTTAATAGCAGCTTTTGCGATAGCTCTGCGGTTAGACGCTAGCCGTAGCTGGTGAGCCTTTAAATAATGAAGAGGCAGATGCTCCCTTGCCTTGCTGTGTTTTTGATGGAACAGTTCTGATGCATTGCCATGGTTGCTTATATTTGTTTTATGACATTAAAGATGATCTAAAGTACACTTTGTTTACATCTGTCCGCGCGCACGCTGAGATGTGTATACATGCTCTGTATTGATTTTGTATTTGTTTGAAGAGTGCATTTGTGCTGTCACTGTGGCGTTCAGCGGCTGGAGTGTGGAGAACATGTATGGTGACCCTCTCATAGCAACCTACAGCAGCCGCAATTACAGTTATTATAAAGGGCCATCTTGCAGGGTTACCTGTCTATAAAAGCCTGAAATTAAGCTTTTTTCTTCTTCTCTGTTCTTGTCCTTTTCTCTTTGTGTACGACAGTTTACAGGTTGCCAGTGGGATGATGAGACCTGAGGTCTAGAGCCAGGTCAAGGGCGCCGGGGCCTGCCTGCCATTGGCTGGCCAGTCTGTCAGTCGAAGAACAAGGCTCCACCCTCACCTGGGTACTGAGTGCACTGAGAGTACTACCTGGCTCCTCCCTTGCCAGCCCCCCCGTCCCCTCCCCGACCCTGCCCCCCACCCACGCACACACCCCGGGGCTGGACCATGTCTGGCGGACGGCCGGAGGGCAGCCGGACACCCGAGGCCCAGGACAAGGAGAAGGACCAGGAGCAGGTCAGCTGCAGGGAGGACAGCCCCGTCGTCGAGCGCCGCAATCGAAGCGGCATCATCAGCGAGCCCCTCAGCAAGAGCCTGAAAAGGTCGCGCACGCTATCCCAGTACACGGCCGCCTGCCCGCAGACCGCCAACGGACTGAGCCACAACGGCCAGGCCAAGACCCAGGCCGGCAAGGCCCAGCCTGGGCAGCAGCAGCCTCAGCCCCAGCCCCAGCAGCCCTCCGCGGCCTCGGCCCTGGTGCCTGCCAAGCTGGACCGGACCCTGGAGCAGGTGCTCGAGGGACAGAACGGCCTGCTCCACTTCGCCCAGGCCGCCGCGCTGCTCAAGCGGGCGGGCATGGAGCACATGCTGCTGCCCGGGGGGATGGGCATGGGGGTGGGCGTGGGCGCCGTGGGCACCGAGGCCGGTGCCGGAGACCTGGAGGGCGTGTCGGCGGCTGACGGCGTGGGAGGCCACGCCGATTTCCCGTACGGCGTGGGCGGCGGGTTCCCCTTTAACCCGGGGCTCTTCATCATGACGCCGGCCGGCGTGTTCCTCGCCGACAGCGCCCTGCACATGGCCGGCCTGGCCGAGTACCCGGCGCAGAGCGAGCTGGCCTCCGCCATCAGCTCCGGGAAGAAGAAACGGAAGCGCTGTGGCCTGTGCCCGCCCTGCCGGCGCAGAATCAACTGCGAGCAGTGCAGCAGCTGCCGTAACCGCAAGACGGGTCACCAGATCTGCAAGTTCCGAAAGTGTGAGGAGCTAAAGAAGAAACCCTCCGCCGCGCTGGAGGTAAGACGCCCTCCCCCCCCCCATGACCTCTGGATGAACCCCGGCTGCTCTGGGCCAATGGTGGTGGGCTTCGTTTGAATGTACGTGGTTGACTTTTGGCACGAAAGTGGCCCCGGTGGAGAGCGCGGGGCCTGTTTTCTGAGGCGGGGGTTTAACGGGGTTGGGGTGGCTGTAGCAGTGCTACTCGGAGGGTCTGTTGCTTTCCTGGAGGTCCAGATTGGCAGGGTTAAAGAGGGGGGTGATGAGGCTTTGGGGTGACAGGTGGCAGTGGCACAAATGGGGGGAGTGGGTGGATGGGCAGACAGGCAGCATGAGGTCCGCTCTAATCTGCCCCCCGCCGTGCCATCACGTCACTCACCACACAGGCTGCTCCGCTGACAGCGAGCGGCACAGAGACGCTCTCTCGACGCCTTCCGTCACGGCCCTGCGCAGTGGCTGCCCAGAGGGTTTTGGACAGGGGCTGCTGAGTGTGAAAGGTGTGTGTGTGTGTGTGTGTGCGTAAGTTCACGGGAGTCGGTAAAAGGAGACGGTTGCGCATATGACACGGTGGGTTCGAATCATGGAAAGGGCGTGTCAGCTATGTGTGTAATCACTCCTAGGAGGTAGGGTGTACGTTTGCGGTGGCCAGAGTGGGGTGCGTGTGTGTTCTTGTGTGTGGTTGTGTGTGACATGGTCCATCTGGCCATAGCACTGTCATCTGGAGCACCAGGTGTCGTGGTCGCCCTCTCTCTCTCCCTCTCCCTGTCTCTCTCTCTCTTTCCCTCTCTTCAGTCTGTCCCTCTCTACCTCTCTCTCTCCCTCTCTCTCTCTCCCCCCTCTCTCTCACCCTCATGTCCATGGCCCTCCAAACTTCTTGCTGAGGTCATCCTAAGTTGGTCTGACCGCATCTACCGTGATCTAGAATGGCACGTTTGGATATTCCCTTATATGCTGCTATCCGGAGTAAATACTAACTGTCTGGGTATTGTTGACATGATCATCTACAGATGTCCGTACGCCAGTGATCAGCAGTGCCTGTTCAATTACCCGTTGTTGCTCTCTGTCGCATATTATGCTCAGGATCAGTTAGATCACATTACTGTTTTAAATCATGTGTCATGCTTTTAACAGGCAGCCAGACGTGATGATTCGTGTTTGCGTGTCAGTGTAGTACGTCTCCCGTGATTCTCATCACGCTTCTCATCGTGGCTTGTAACAGTGAGCATCCCTAGTATCACTGCTTTTAACGCAGTGATTAGGAACAGTCGTGCACACACGATTAATAGTGAAATGAGAGTGTCGCTGTGCGTGCAGTGCGGCTGCAGTGAGCAAAGTGCCTAGGCTGGAACTCCCAGCATGCACTGTGCCCTGCACCATCACACCGACACTGCACGAGGATGTTTAAGGAATAATCTGGTGCCACAGGTGTGGTATATTAACGAGCTTCATGGACTTTCTCTCCCAGTACAAAAACATCTCGAAAGCCTCATCTTATGAAAGTGGTAATTTCACAAGTCATAACTAGTAATTATTGTTGCATTTAAAATACACACAATTCATTTTCTAAGATTTGTGTGTAATTAATTAAATTACTGTGAGGAATATTTGTATTTAAATTGCACATTGATTTGTATAAGATTTGCAATTATGTATGGTGCATGAATTCCAGTAGTATTTTTTTTCCGTCCTTTGCTACAATGGCTTTTTCAAAGAAAATGTAATCGCTGTAATGAATTAGCAGTATAATTAATGTTTGAAAAAGAATATTTGCACCCACGTGCATTTCTGCCTGTAAATGTACCTATTAATAACAGCAGGGTGCTAAACTGGATTGCATAGTCTGAGAGTACTTGAGAACAGATCAGTCTTAAAGAAGTCAAAGGGCATGAGTGTTAACCAGAATCCTCAATGCATCTGTGCTGCTCTGCTAAATACAGAGTGTGGTTGGCCTATCAGCGTCTCAGATGACAGCAGTTTATTTGTCTGTGTGGGTCTTTGTAATCATGAAATGTTTGAGCTCTAATTTATCTTCAGTGTTTGTATTTGTTTGAATGCAAAACAGCGAGGTTACCTTCTAAAATGTACTTTACAGCCGAATATTGCCAGACTCAAAACCAGGTAGCTTGGAAAATGTATGATGATTAATAATCAAAATAAGATTTGTGATGTACTGAAATGACCTGATGATCATACTTATTTTGTTTAATTTCACCTTCTGCCAAATTCAGTGTCAGAACTGAATTCATTTTGGTGGCAACCGTTACGACAAAGCAAAAGAAAACAAACCTTAAACAAACCAAAACTTCAGGCAGGCGAAACAGTTTCAGCAGTTTGGCGAACATACACAGCAGTATTTTGTCTTCAGTAACGTACGATGCAGCACAGATCGTTGTATTTATCGATACACTATAAATACACGTTTCCGTAACACTGTATTCACTAAGAAGTCTGCTGTGGGTACAGTGTGGGACGGCCCCCAGCTGAGGGGGTCCTGCTTCACCCCGGAGTCAAACAAGGTCGTGGCTTGTAATTGCTGAGAGTGGCACCTTACGTGAGTGATTAAAGCTGCGCACGTTGACATGCCTGTGTGAAGAGGTGCAGGAGTTGGTCACCTTCCTCCGTGTCTCTGAGCTCTGTGAACAGGTGCACACTGGCCAGGAGAAGCTGCTCCTTGGTCTCCACAGTTCCACTAGATCTCATTGACAGTGTTGCCTGCTAGAGTTTTTCCATTATTAAACTGTCCGTTGTGTGCGCAGACTAAACGCGTGTGTTTTGACAAGACACATAATTGTTTGGCATGCAAACGGCAGTTTGGTAAGCAAATACTAATTGCAGAACAAGCTCGGAATGACATTGTTGGCATACAGTCTAACAGAGATTATGGTAAGACAAAATATCAGTCTTGACATTCATACATGGCTTGACATGGACTGGTGTGAAAACATTAATCGTTGATATAATACAAATACAATATTTAGTATCTAGTATGTGTTCAATGAGAAATATTTACCTCAGAACAAATAGCTTGTTATTGTGAAGATGCTTTCTGAATAGAACAAATAGCCCGTTAGTAAGACATAGTTAAATGATGATAGAAATGATCCTCTTTATTTATTAAGGACTCTTCAAAAGCTGCTCCACATAAGAAACAGTGTGAGTGGTGTAGACTGATCTATGTCTGTTCTTGTGTGTGTGTGAGTGTGTGTGTGTGTGTGTGTGTGAGTGTGTGTGTGTGTGTGTGTGTGTGTGTGAGTGTGAGTGTGTGTGTATGTGTGTGTGTGTGTGTGTGTGTGTGTGTGTGTGTGTGTGTGTGTGTGTGTGTGTGTGAGTGTGAGGCAGACAGACAGAGTATCGAGAGTTGATGCTGCTGCAGTATTTGGGGGGTTGGAGGGTCTGGAGGTTTCACAGCACGTTCCTGTTGCCTAAGTGAGCGCCATAAAGGCAGAGAGAGAGAGAGAGAGAGGGAGAGAGAGAGAGAGGGAGAGAGAGAGAGGGGGAGAGAGAGAGGGGGCTAGAGTGTGGAGGGGGGGTAGTGTACAGAGCACCACCTCACACCTCGCTGACGGGAGATGTCTGGATTTATTTTGGGAACGCTCCGTTTGAACAGCAACGAGAGAAGCACAGGAGAATAAGAGCTGGACACACACGCTGGGGCCACGCCCCCTTCCCCCACACATCCCCCCACACCACGCCCCCCCCCCCCCCCCCTCCCCCCCCGCGCTAGAGGGGCAGCTGTAAGCAGGGTGGGTGTGTCTGAGCATGCTCCGTGCCTGCTAGAGTTGTTGTTTATGTTTACTGTTTGTTCTGTGAGTTTAGGGGTGTTTATTTCATTTACAGTCAGCCAACTTCAGGTGTGGATATTCAAGAACTGGGTCTGTGTGTGTTTGTGTGTGTACATGAGTGTGTGTCTGATGCCCATATTAGAAAGAGTGATTAATATGTGTAATTCATGAAGGGGCAGCTCCAGTGTGTGGCAGGGCTTTGACTTGGCATGTACACACAGAGCAGACATACTGTGAAAAGAGTTAGCGGTGCTTTTAAAGCTAACGTGTGTGTGTGTGTGTGTGTGTGTGTGTGTTCGTTATTTTCTCAGTGTCAGGCCTTAAGGTGACCCTGGCGTTGGTCTCTCAGGTGTGGGCTGGTAGCGGGGACGTGTTGGAGGGTGGGGTCTCTCAGCAGGCTGACACTCGCTAGCATATTCATAGCAAAATCAATAAACAGAGATTAAACGCCGCAGCCCTGATGGGACGAGAGCGTCTTGGGGGAACGGTGACCTCGGAAGCACCTACAGGCTTTGCTGTTTTCATAGAACTAGGGTCAAAGGTCATGGGTCATTGGGCCTCACTTGTGAGCGTCCAGTGTGGGGGTGAGGGTGTGAAGGTGTGAGGGTGAGTCCTGAGGTCACGGCTGACGCGTTGGCAGTAGTTGACGTGGAGGTTCACAGCGATTCTGGATTGTGGAAGTTTATCTAAGGACAGACGATTGATACAGACGTATACACCTGAGCTCTGGTTCAGCATACAAGTCCATTGAAAAAAAAGAAAACACATTTCTAAATGTTAAAGTGTTCTGCTGTGTTCTACTGAATCCAGTAATAAACCTATATCAGGGCGTATCGATGTGTTACGCCTTCATTTCTCTGGGTTTAACTATCGTTATGGTGTCATGTATACCGAGGCAGAGTTTGTGGGACTTGGAGTAAATGAGTGAAGTGATGGAGAATCCCTTTCTTCATCCCGCCTGGTTCTGTCCCCAGGCCACTCCCACACGGTCCCGCCTTTTTGATCCAGCCGTAAGAGCCATAATGTATTTCTTTAACTGTTGATCACTCTCCTATGAAATTGTTTGGAGATGAGTAATTGGTTTACAGAGAAATTCATTGAGATACAATACTGTAGTTGTTGAGAAAGAGCTGAGGGAAAAAAGCATGGACATGAATTGGAATTGATTGTCCAAGTTTTTGCCGCAGCGGACAAACACAGACACAAAAATGCAGAGCGCAGACATAATCATTAACAGGATGCTTCATTTGAAGAGCCAAAGATTGATGCCGTCATCTCTGGTTTGCCGTCATCCTGTGATCTGGCCCGTGCTGGACGTTATGGTGATTTGTTCTTCTGATGTGGTAGTCGTGTATGTTCCTTCTTCTGCTGAGATAATTGATAACCGTCCTGACTGTGCCAAATATGACTGTTGATGGCGTACCGAGGCCTGTTGTTTATTATGCCTGAGACTTCACAGTGTCACATTTGCACTTGTGTCCTGCTTATGTCTGTGAGGGTTTATGTGTGTCCTTTTGTGGGCTACCCTGTCTGTGTGTGTGTGCACATGTGTGTGTGTGTGTGTGTGCGTGTGTGTGTGTGTGTGTGTGTGTGTGTGTGTGTGAAGAGAGCTCTGTGGAGCTCCTTCTGGCTCCGGGCAGTGCTGGTGAATGTGTGAGATTCTCTGCCGCAGTAGTGTTGCCTCTGGGAGCGAGGCGACAGCTCCCCTCCTCAGCTGGGGCCCAGCTACGGCGCTCCTCCTCACCACGCCGCTCCTCCCGCCCTCCGCACCACCCTGCTCCCCACGCCACGCTCCCCACAGGCCTCAGGATGCCCCCTCAGAGCTCCACACGCCCACATTGACAGGAGAGGAAAACAGATAGAGAGAGAGAGTGAGGGAGGGAGGGAGGGAGAGAGAGAGACGGAGGGAGGGAGTGTGTTACTGGTGTGAGCAGTGCGGTGGAAGCTCTCCGTGACTGCGTGGGGACTAAATAATAAATGTGCCGTATCGGGTTTCACATGGAGCCAGGTCCATGGCCCATGGCTGGCTGGGGGGGAGAGGGACACGAGAGAGAGAGAGAGAGAGAGAGAGAGAAAGAGAGTGTGAGAGTGTGTGTGAGAGAGAGTGAGAGAGAGAATGTGTGTGAGAGAGAGTGAGAGAGAAAATGTGCGTGTGTGTGAGAGTGAGTGTGTGTGTGAGATAGAGGAAATGGCCTTAAGCAAAAAAGAAACAGAGGAAGAGGAAGGAGGAGAGGAAACAGACTCACTGCTTGTGTGTCACTTCTTCGATGATATTGTGAACGTGTCCTCCTTAAAGGACCCTTACTTAACTGCCATGTCCTGTCTCTTTCTCCCCCTCTGTCCTTTGTTTCTCTAAGAAGGTGATGCTGCCGACGGGCGCGGCCTTCCGGTGGTTCCAGTAGGGCTGTGACCTCTGACCTCCACCCAAAGCTCTGCCATCAAGTGCAATGCCAACTCCCACTTGGACTGTCTCCGGCGACGACACTGGCTAGCAAGCTTTCAAACCACCACAAAATCAAAAAAAAAAAAAAAAACAACAACAAAAGAAAAAGGAAACAACCACAACAAACTCCATGACAACATACACGGCAAAGCAGAAACGCTACAACGTAATCAATCGAGTAATGGATGCACCTACTTATTCCTTGAACCAAAAATTAAACATAAAGAAGAAGAAATCTATGGCAACTTTCATTCCCTTTTATATGTTTCCATTTTGGTACCTTTATGTCCTTTTCCAGCAGGTTTTTTCTCTGGCTTAGACATGGAACAGTTCATTGCCAAACAGAAATGACAGACTGAGTGTGGACAATCAACAAAATTTCTGTGTTTGGTGTTAATGTCGTTCACGTGTGGAAAGATACAGTACTTGTGTAGAGAATGTAAATTTTACGGCTATATTTTAAAGCTAGTGGCTCATGGCAAGCACTCTTGTAATTTAGCACCGTTGTTCTTAAACCTCTGTATGGTTTCCCTTTTTATTTTTTGTTTGATTTTAAATTTATAGTTTGAAAAACTGATCAATGTTTGTCATTTAAGAGAAAAGGAACTATTTCGAGATGTAATAATCCAGTTTTCTGAAAGAACAGAGAGATCAAATCTAAGTGGAGACCCCGCCCCAGTGTACGGTTGGGAGAGAGGAGGATGTGAGGATGAGCAGGATGAGGATGAGGAAGATACGGTTCATGTGGGGCTCCTTTATCGCCAAACCTTCCGTGTCTCCTTTCAGTCTGCTCTGTTTTCTTCTTTCGACTGGTAGCCTTACGTTTTCATTACTACGTCCCTAGCGTGCTGACATGGGGTTTACAGAGCAAACCTCCTCAGCTCAGAGAGACAGCACTTCCTCCGCCCAATTACATACACTGAAAAAAGTTTTTTTTTTGTTTTTTAATTATTTGTTCTTTACTTTTTTCATGACATTGCCAGTAGCTACATCTTTTAAATCGAACAGCAA
Source organism: Brachyhypopomus gauderio (assembly GCF_052324685.1). Taxonomy (NCBI): domain Eukaryota; kingdom Metazoa; phylum Chordata; class Actinopteri; order Gymnotiformes; family Hypopomidae; genus Brachyhypopomus; species Brachyhypopomus gauderio. The sequence continues at coordinate 12,583,373 of NC_135228.1, forward strand.
TGTTTGTATTGGATTAGAAATATGGGCTGGTTTTGTGAATAAAAACAAATGCATGTATTTGTGTCAAGAATTCACAGCTCTGATGTTTGTCTACTTGTCTACCTGCATGTTTTTTAAAGAAACAGCAACACACTTTAACAAAAAAGTCAAGTTGAAAGAAGAAGACGGTATGGAAATGTTAATAAACCTTATAGGCTGTTCCCTTTTCAATAAGGTAAAAATAAAAAACAGTTGGACAAGAAATCTGAAACACAGTCCAGGTCTGTGATGCTTGCTCAGACGTCTCCTTCAGAGGCCCTGCTTGCAACTCGTAGGAAAGCACATTAAAGTCCGAAACCGTGCCGCACTACCTCAGGGAGGATGAAGAGTGGTGAGGATGAGGAGCAGCGAGGATGAGGAGCGTTGAGGATGAGGACGTCACACTTCCGCTGAGCCAGACACCCAGGTACCTTCACCGGCAAACACGTCGTCTGACATTTACAGGTAAAAAACACAATTAGAGAAGGCTGAATAATTGATAGAGAGCTGGTATCTCCCTTCCGCCGTCTGGGTTTTCCGAGCAGAATGGTGGAGTCGGAGAGGAGAGAGGGATAGAGGAGGAGAGGAGCTGGCTGTAGAGATGGAGTGATGCTGTGCTCCCGCGGACGCTCCTGGCCTCCGACCAGGGACGGCACCCCAGAGCGCCGTGAACGAGCTTGGCCGCCCGTCCGAGCTGCCGGGCGGCGTGTACGGCCCTCGCCGTATCGAGAACGGCGTCAAAAACCGTTTCAGGCCGGACGCTTGCAAATGGCAAAGGGTTGTTATGGCCAGTAACTACAAATGACAACCTTCGCGTTCTTATTTACCAGGTTAGTGAGCAGCGGGATCAGCACGGCGGATGATAAAGGCGAGGAGGGAGGCGGGTGAGAAACGTGTCGCGCCGTCTCTAATTAGCTGCGAGTTAGCACGGTGAGAGTGGACCAGTGTTCGGGGGGAGGCGCGGGCGGGCGGGCGCGGCGGGGGGTGAGTTCGGGGTGGAAGGGGCTTGTCTGTGAGCCTGGCGGGGGAGGCGGAGCGGGTCCCGCACCGCTCCGTCCTGGATAGAGTCCTCAGCTGGTAATGAGGCCCGGTCTACAGCGATGCCTTCGCAGGAGGATCTGTAATGAAGCGAAATCTCTGGTGGGGGCCCGGCTTGGTGGGGTTGGTCTGGGCGAGAGAGAGCGCGGGAGTGAAGGGGAGAGCCTGGGCTTGCGCGCGTGTGCACGTGAGTGTGAGTGAGTGAGGGGAGCATGTGTGCGTGAGTTTTGTGTGTTTGTGTGTGTGTGTGTGTGAGAGAGAGAGAGATAAGGAGAGAGAGTGAGGGAGCGATCCCAGCTCCCCCCTGGTGACAGCGATGGGCCGGTGCCATGGCCACGGTGCTGGGAGGAAGCTGAAACCCTGCATTATTAATGTGCACCACGGCGTCCGCACCTCCTCCCCTCCACACAGCTCACTGCCCAGCCTGCCATCACAGAGGGGGAGAGAGAGAGAGAGAGAGAGAGGGGGAGAGAGAGACGGAGAGAGGGACAGGAGGGGGCAGATAAAGAAAGAATGAAAGAGGAAGAAGGGAGGGTGTGAGGTGTGGGGGGCAGTGTGGTGGTGCTTGTTAGTGGATGCGGTGTGTGTGTGTGTGTGTGAGTGCGTGTGTTGGCGTGAGAGAGCGTGAAAATGTTTTTCCCCCCTTTAGGTCAGTGTGAATATATAGGACAGAGGCAAGACGTCCTTTTCAGCCAGTATACTCAGGACTGCCTCTGTCTATGTACATGTGTGTGTGTGTGTGTGTGTGTCTGTGCAAGTACAATCAAAATCTATGGATGCAAAACTGTATGTGCACCTCATCTGACCGTGGACTAGGCATTTCGGAACTGTTTGTACTAAAAAAACTGATCATTATCTGAAAGAGATAGCACTGTGATTCATAATCCCTATCTTCAATGAGTTTGAAACTACCTTATCATAACGAATGATGGGATACAGTCGAATGTCTGGGTCCATTAACTAGACCTACTTAAAAGTTTATCAACTATAAATAGCTGTTGGTTTTATTTCCAGTATCACCTTGCACCATCGTGGAGAGAAATGACATTAAAGAATAATAGGGGTGGGCCGCTGAAAGTTTTTAAGCTGGTAAGAGATGGTAAAGGAAACAATAATTGGTATCATAATTAAATTTCAGCCTCAGTTTCAGCTGAGTTAATAAAGCATAGCGTGGTGAGTGTAAAGGTGTTTATGTGGACAGTCTGGCACCGTATGGGTTGGTATGGCTGAATCAACGTGGACAGACGATCTACAGCCAGCACTAACGCTTGTTTACGCTTCGAATGATTTCACACGCGTTTGGGCACAGATTTCACTCCGTTTCTCGCCGTGAGGCAGGGCTTCTTGTTTAAAGATGGAGGCATTTGCGTAATGTCTAAACAGAGGGAAATTGAAACGACTAATATGCTCATTAATTATAACAAGTAGCCACATTAAAACATAGTTTATCATATCGCACTGAAAAATGACAAGTGTCCCAGACCAGCTAAAGTACACCTGAGCTAGACGAGCGTGTGTTGCGTAAACGCTCCCGTGTCAGGATGGCGTGGTGAGGAGGGCCACGCTGGACGCCACACCTACAGAAGACACAAGTAGCAGCATCCCAGAGGAGGAAGTTGGTGTTTGGGCGAGAGGGGCGGGGCCCCGGGGGCAGAGGTGGGCGGGGCCGGCGGGCGAGCCGTGGAGAGGAGGGTCAGGGTGGCTGCGCGGACCTGTCACGGCAAGAGAATCCGGGAATCTTATCAGCACCTCACAGACGCGGAGCGCAGCTGATCCGCTCGCCCTCGCCCTCGGCCAGTGCCCCCACCCCCCAGCCCTGAGCACGCCCACACACTCCCCCACCCCCACACCCCCCCCCCCCCCCCCCCCCACCCCTCCGCCCTCGCTCTGGCCGCAGCCAAGCCGACAACGCCGGCCAGCTCAGCCCGCCGGCGCTGCTGACCACGCCAAGGCAAGATGTCCAGCCCTGCTCACGGCGGGCGACGCGCCGGTCACGAGCGGACCGGTGGCTAACGAATCAGGAGGAGATTTCAGAACGCCGACGTCCTGCGGACACATACCGGCGAGGGCGGCTCTGCCCGGTCCTTAACGGCCGGTCCTGAGCTCTCCTGGTGTGTGCACTGAGCTATAATGACCAGATACAACGTTTGCATTTATGTCAATACACATGCTGGCCCTCATCATGGCCGGAGCGCACGGAGAGGGCTGCGTTGACGCTCGGATATGTGAAACGCTCTGACCCTGCATACCCCCCCCCCCCCCCCCCCCCCCCACACACACACACAGAGCGGCTCCGATTGGGCGTCCGCAATTTAACCAGGACAAAGCACGCGGGCGGCTCCGTCTCCACCAGCTCTGGCCGGCGACCTTGTTCTCCTCTGGCTGAGCTGCGGGAGGGTGGGGTTCTTGTGTGTGTGTGTGTGTGTGTGTGTGTGTGTGTGTGTGTTGCGGGCGGAGGCGGCAGCGGCAGGCGCAGTGCCTGAGGGTGCGTCGCTGGAGAGGAGGTGTGAGGCGTTGGGGGCGATGAGGCGCAGCAGGTGGAGACAGGCTGCTGTGTCACTGTCCACACCCGAGCCCTTCACCACGCAGGAGACGCCTCCACCCCCTCCACCCCCTCCACCCCCTCCACACCGCCTCCACAAGAGTCACCACATGCAGAGCAACCCCCCCCCCCCCCCCCCTCCATGCCCGCCTCTCTCAACGCCCCTCATGACGCCCTTTGCCCGAGTTGCCAACCGAACGTGGGTTGGCTACTAATTTTAATTTCGATTACAGTGGGTTTGTGTACCTCATTAAAACTGGAGTTAAGGCTCCATGCCTAAGGTCTGCCCAAGCTGGGTATTGACTTTCTTTTTGTCCACTAGGATATAACATGATTTTAGTCTAGTTTTAGTCTAGACAAGTGTTGGTTCCACACAGGACTAATGTGATGAACCAGACACCCACTATGCCGTGTCCCGATGAGAGAGACGTCTAGCTATACATAGAAGCACAACCTTTAATGTGTCCCAACTAAGACCACGTCTCCCCCACAGGCTTGCGTTTGCTCACACCTCTGACTGAGATTCATACCAATGATCTTCCTTACAACAACTCAGCAGATTTTGGTTAGGAGTTCAATTTAGCCCGGTTCAGCCTGGTTCAGCTCGGTTCAGTCATACCACGTTGGTCATGGTTCGGAATGTACTGCGGTACATTTGTTGAAAAAGTTTGCATTAACTTTCTTGACTTCAAATAATATCATCCACCATGTAACATCAAACCACATAGCAATTCACTTGCACAAGTTAGGCTGTGAGTTTGCCAACTGGCTGGTTCAGCGTCTAATGTAGAAAACAACCACCCATGTGCTAATTTACTTTTAAGGGTCACTGGCTCACCAAAGCTGAAATATGATATTGATATTTTAAGCAACGTTATACTGAAACATTACTGCCTTTTCGTTATAGATTCATACTGAGATATACAACTTATAAAATACAGCATTATTGCATGTGACTATGTTAGCATGTCCAGAAATGAAATGAAATCGACTTTTTCATGTTGTTAAGAACGATGTCCACTCAAACACACACCACAGCAGTGGCAGAATGCTCAGTGCCTAGCGTGCTATTTACGGACCGTCCTAAGCAGCCGGACCAGGTGTAGTTGCGTAAATGATTGTACATTCATGGCTAGACGGACGCTGGAATAGGCCTTTCTATCGCTTGCATTTTAAGCGTTGCTTTTTATACAATGTTAAATCACCTGCAGTGAGACCTTCCATTCCTACAGTTAAAAGCCGCATGGCCTTAACACCGCTTCACGAGGACATCAATGGGATTGTGGGAACCAGCTGTCTGTGTAGCGGACCACTCCGCCATGTCCTTCTGAGTGCTCTTTTACTTTCATTTCATAGTCTAATCAATGTTTTTATTTCTTGGAGAGTGCTTCAATCCTGCCGTTTTCAGCACCATTTTTCATAGCGTCATTTTTTTAGCCATGGATGGAATCTGAGAGATAAATACAGGTGATTTAAAAAAAATAAGAAAGAAACACACACACACACACACACACACACACACACACACACACACATACACACGCGCGCGCGCACATATTCTCACCTTTGCACTCTTTCACCTACAGCAAAACTACATCAACAGAATAGAGCCTGGAAAGATGCAGCCCTCGAGCTGAAGTTAAATAACCGCTACCTCTCACACTCCAGTGACGCCCCCCCCATCCTGATCACACTCACACACACACGCACGCACGCGCGCACACACACACACACACTCACACACACACCTACTGACATCCGTACACCCACACATACGCGTGAGCGCAGATACACACACATCCACACACACACACACACACACACACACACACACAAACGCTCACACCCACTGACATCTGCACACACACACACACACTCCCGCACGCACACGCAGAAACAGATTAAGCACAAATCAATGGCTGGTGGTGAGGCGGGGGAGATTTCACCCGGGCTTCTCGTTAAGGCCCGGCTGCGCGGCGCGGGCTCGGGGGAGTGTTATTACCAGGGTGATGGTTGATAAGACGCTCGTTCCTCCACGCCGCGTCCCGCGGGACAGATGCATCGCGCAGCCATGGTAAACCGTAAGGCTAGGTGTTATGCTATAATTGGGCCGGCGCTTTTAACAGCACAGCCACACAGCCAGGTACGCTGGCGTCTTCAAATGAGAAATTATACCACAGTGCAGCGTGGAGAACGCAGGAGCGAGGGAGCAAGGGAGAGAGGAAGAGAGAGAGAGAGAGAGAGACAGAGAGAGAGACAGGTAGAGAGACAGTGAGAGAGAGACCTTCACCTTCTCTAATGCTGCAGTCCTTCTCGAAGTGTCCACTTATATATGAACGGTCTCAGATTTGCCCATGCAGCAGTGGGGTTAAAGAACAGGGCTTTATTATAGTACCTGCCCCAAAATAGGTGTCATAATCTTCACTGCGCTCAACGTAATACACGATATGGTGATCAGCGGTAGACGCACACACACACACACACAGATGTGCGGACAGACACAAAGACACACACAGAAATGCACTTGGATAAAGTATCTTCTCCCGCCTTCCAGCTTGTTTATGTAGGCTTTGGAAGCTCAGGGATGGGCTTGGTGGGGCTGTAGTGAGGGATGTTGGATGTTCAGGGTGTAGGAGAGGAGAAGAGAGGAGAGGATATAGGAGGGAGATGGGAGAAGAGGAAAGGAGTGAGGAGAGAGGAGGGGAGGAGAGAGGAGAGGGGAGTCAACGAAAGGGAAGAGAGGAGGAAAGTCAAGGGAGGAGAGGAAAGAGGAGAGGAGAAGGGAGAGGGGAGGAGAAGGAGCTTTGACGAACACGGCCGCTTGCTCTGCAGGCGCTGCTGATTACGATCAATTTCCCTCGTATTGACGCTCTCTCTGGCCCTGAGCAACACTCCCTCCTGCATTTTACATGCTACGTGCTCTGTGTACCATGACTCCCTCTCTCTCTCTCTCTCTCTCTCTCTCTCTCTCTCTCTCTCTCTCTCTCTCTCTCTCTCTCTCTCTCTCTCTCTCTCTCTCTTTCCCTCGCTCTCTCTTTGCAGCTCTCCTAACCCTGCTCAGATCCTGGCGGGATTGTCTGCCCATGGCCCCTGGAGTGAGGAGTATCTATGACTCATCTCGCGCTACATCTGGCCGGCTCTCCTGGGCGCTCGGTGCGTGTGTGCAGGCTGGGAGAAGCAGCTAAGGGAAGGTCTAGCGACAGCTCCGCGCTGGGAACTCAGCCACAACCCAGAGGGTCACGGGTTTGATCCCAGCCAACAAACATCCTGCCGGTGCCTTTGGAACCCCAAACCGCTCCATGTCGCGTCCGTCAACAGCTTTGACAGCATAAAAAAAAAAATAGCGGCCTGTGCGCTGCGTGAAACGTGCTAACCTGCTTTGTGCCGGCTGCGTTCACCCTGAACGAAGGTGCATTCTTAGCTTTTTTCTTCTGTGGGCTAATCTGTTGTTGGGCTGTTTAGGCTTCTGCTGGTGGTTACTAAGAGGAGACACAAGGCCACAAGCACATGGAGAGCAGCCTGCTGTAATGGAGGAAGAGAGTGGTTGCTTGCTACAGAGCACGCCTCATCCCTCTATCTCTCCGCTCTTGGCAGCCTCCATCCGAATTAATTGCATCTCTGAGAGAGCAGGAAAGAGAGAGAGAGAAAGAGAGAGAGAAAGATAGAGAGAGAGAGAGAGAGAAAGAGAGAGAGGGAGGGAGGGAGGGTTGCTGGGCCGGTGTTGCTGTGGGGGAATCATTTAAAATTCTACCTCCCGTGTGGCTCCTGGTTTCCAGTTTAATGACCCCCTCCTCCTGTCTCCTCCTCCTCTCCTCTCACCTCCTCTCTCTCTCTCTCTCTCTCTCCTCCTGTCTCCTCCTCCTCTCACCTCCTCTCTCTCTCTCTCTCCTCCTTTCTCCTCCTCTGCTATCACCTCCTCTATCTCTCCTCCTCTCACCTCTCTCCTCCCTCTTCCTCTCTCCTCTTCTCTCCTTCCTCTTCCTCTCTCCTCCTCTCTCCTTCCTCTTCCTCTCTGCTCCTTCCTCCTCCTCCTCTCCACTCTCCTCTCTGCTCCCCTCACGCCCTCATTCTCTCTTTCCGCCGTCTTCAGAGAATCTCTCCCCCCCCCCCCACCCCTGCCCCCACACCCCCCCCCCCCTCCCCCCCAGACTGCCACACGCCCTGCCCCCCCAATTAGGGCCAGCGAGGCCACGGGGCTGCCCCGGGGAGCAGGCGACGCCACCTGTTGTCCCCAGCACCAGGCGCAAAGCCCCGCGCTAATATCCGCCACAGATCCTCCGGCACATCGGCGGTGCGGCCGGAATTCGCAAGTGGTAAGAGAGTCTGTAGGAGGGGAGCTGGGGCACCTGGTACACGGGGTGCCACGACACCGGGTTGCCTCTTCGGGGCAGGTTATGTGGACATAGTGGAAGAGAGAGACGGGACGGACAATAGCAACGTCTCAGGGAGCTCAGCTTCTCCTCCATCGAGCTGCTTCACCCAGGCTTGGCCTTAACTGCATGACTCATTTGTGATTAGAAGGTGTACCGTAGCAGGGGGGAGGGGGGGGGGGGGTGGAGGAGAGAGATAAAACAGGAGCTATAAGAGGGGAGATAGAGACAGAGAGGTAGTGCTCTTTGGGTTCTAGCCCACCTTGACTGTCACTGGGGTCTGGGACCATCTGGCCTGTGTGTGTGTATGTGTGCATGTGCATGCACGTGTGTGTGTGTGTGTGTGTGTGTGTGTGTGTGTGTGTGTGTGTGTGTGTGCATGCACGTGTGTGTGTGTGTGTGTGTGTGTGTGTGTGTGCACGTGTGTGTGTGTGCATGCACGTGTGTGTGTGTGTGTGTGTGTGTGTGTGTGTGTGTGTGTGTGTGTGTGTGTGTGCCCTGCCAGGGCTCCTGTCACCTGCACCAGTGGAGGATGAGCAGAAAGGAAGTGATCCCAATCAGCTCAGAGTCATGCCAGAGCGCTCATGTGCGTGTGCGTGCGGGCGATCCAGAGAGAAAACGCGAAAATATCGAACGCCGTCGCCGTAGCAGAACGAGCCGCCCTCCGGAAACGCGCGGGCATCGGCGTGAAAGCACGCGCGAAGGACAGGACGCACGTCACGTCGGCCGGGTCCATAGGAGGCCGACCCCGCACAAGGTCAGGGAGGGGGGGGGGGGTGTGTGGTGGGCCGGTGGGCGGGCCTGCTGGCGTGCGCGCCCGCGCGTGTGCGCACGCTGCGTATGGGGTTGTTTTTTATTCCGCTACGGTCGGGCGCAGTGTGTGTCGGCTCCCCAGGTCTCTGCCCTGTTTGGTCAATAGTGGTGTGCAGGCTGAGGATCGATGTGGGGTCAATACCTCTCAGACGCCTGCCTCTTTGTGCCGCCTCTGATTTAGCTCGCGTCCGGACGCGCTCGCGCGCTCCCTCGCTGTTTTTTCCCCCTCTCGGCTGTCTTTTACGAGCCGCTCTCTTAAATACGGTGGCCGGCTGAAATTAGAGACGCAGCAGTAAATCTGTGACGCGCACACTCCCTCTCTCTCCACCCCACTCTCTCCTGCTCTCCCTCTCTCTCACTCTCTCCCCCCACTCTCTTTTCCTCTCTCTCTCTCTCTCTTCTGATTGCTCTCTCTCTCCCTCTCTCTTTCTCCCACTCTCCCTCACTCTCTCGCCAAACACCATAAAGCTCTCACGGCACACAGTCATAAACCCCCTCACCTGTGCTTCTACACACACTCCAAGTGCATGGGTGTGTGTGTGTGTGTGTGTGTGTGTGCGTGCTGTACAGAAATCGCATTGGTTGACTTTGTTGCACCTTTCTCTTCAGGCCCATGTGGCGAAAGGTCGTGTCGGCCTCGTGTGACGTTTGTCCTGCGACACTTGTTCCTGGACACCGAGGTTCTGCTTGTGCGGGGAGTGGTTCCCGCACCAGGCTGCCCCCCCCCCCAGTGGTTCCCGCACCAGGTTGCCCCGCCCACCCACCCACCCCTCCACCCCCAGCCACGAGCCCACGTGCCCCATGTTCCCGCCCAGCCTCTGCAGCAGGGTTTCCACTGCACGCTTAGATTTCACAGTTCGCTTATTGTAGACTCCATGGATCAATGGCTTAACTGGGGGGTTTGTGTTACACAGGAGACCTTCCAGGCCGTAAGCGAGGTAAGAGGACTGTATAGGCTATTGTTCAGTGCAGCTCACACAGACAGGAAAGGCAGAAGTTTTGAAGGGCTATTTCGGAGGTATTACGGCAACGCACGGGCTATTGATGGGAATATAAATATGGGTCCTGAGAGGCAGATCAATGCTTGTGTTTTGCTGCTCGTGAGGGACGGAGATAGTGCTCGCAAAATCCATCCGATTATCGATCCATCGGTAAACTTCAAGTCGCATCGACGTATCGGCGCACCGGCGGCTCGGATCCAGAGGCGGGAAAAAAAAAGTGGCCGGGCGACGAGCAGGGTCACATCCGCCCGGTTCCGGGCCGGAGCGCGTCGGCAACGGGCGAGACGGCGGCACAGCCGGGGCGGAGCGTGATGGAGAGGCTCGCGCCAAGCAGAGGAGCATTATGGTAATTGTCATTACTGGGGCTGGGGGAGAGAGCGGGACTGACGCCATTAGGGAGAGTGCAATTACAGTAGGGTTTGGCGACCTTGCTGACTGGAGGAGGTCAGCGCTTCTCATTAGAGCGCCGTGGAAGACAGCCCGGTGTCTCCACCATGCCAATCAATACCCACGTCCCCCTGGCCGGCTGTAATCACAGCCCTGCCGCCCGGACACGCCCCGCTTAGACGCTCGTCAGGCCCCGTCAACGTTGCTGACGTGAGCCACACACACACAGGCAAGCACATGCACACACACACACACACACATACACATACACACACACACATTTGTATGCTGATGTTTAGGTGTCTTCAACGCTGCCTGATGGTCCTTGTGGCGCTGCTGAGCTGGTTCCTATTTGACCCTGCTATCTACATCTGTGGAGTCTGATCTGTGTCTGCGGGACATGCACTGCTAAAACAGCTCTGAAACAATTCAGGATGGAACAAAGGATGTGCAGACCTGTGAGCTGGGCTAACATGGGCTGTTAGAGGCAGCACTAACAGAGGCTGCACTAACAGAAGCTCAGAAGCTGGGCTAACAGAGGCTCAGGGTCTGGGCTAACAGAGGCAGGGCTAACAGAGGCTCAGGGTCGGGGCTAACAGAGTCTGGGCTAACAGAGACAGGGCTAACAGAGGCTCAGGGTCTGGGCTAACAGAGTCTGGGCTAACAGAGGCAGGGCTAACAGAGACTCAGAGGATGCACTAACAGATGCAAGGCTAACAGAGGCAGGGCTAACTGAGGCTGTGCTAACAGAGGAAGGGCTAGCAGAGTGTGGATTAACAGAGGCTCAGAAGCTGGGCTAACAGAGGCTGGACTAACAGAGGCTGGGCTAACAGAGGCTGGACTAACAGAGGCTGGACTAACAGAGGCTGGGCTAACAGAGGCTGGACTAACAGAGGCTGGACTAACAGAGGCTGGACTAACAGAGGCTGGGCTAACAGAGGCTGGACTAACAGAGGCTGGACTAACAGAGGCTGGGCTAACAGAGGCTGGACTAACAGAGGCTGAGCTAACAGAGGCTGGACTAACAGAAACTGAGCTAACAGAGGCTGAGCTAACAGAGGCTGGACTAACAGAGGCTGGGCTAACAGAGGCTGGACTAACAGAGGCTGAGCTAATAGAGGCTGGACTAACAGAAACTGAGCTAACAGAGGCTGAGCTAACAGAGGCTGAGCTAACACACAGCCCTGGAGTGCTGGATCCTGAAATTTCCCCCGGGATCAATAAAGTATCTATCTATCTATCATCTTATCCTGGGCCGTTCACCTTTCTCCAGGAGGCCATGCGTCTGGTGTGCATTTCTTACCTGTTGCTGAAAGTCAGAGACAGAGACAGGAGACAGGTAGTAGAGACAGAGACAGGTAGAAAAGGGCCACATGATGAGTTTGGGCCTGCATGTACATGTGTAATACAGGCTGTATAAGGTATACACCAGCTTCACGGGTTATATAGTGTTTTTCAGTATGTATGTTTCCGTGTGTGTGTGTGTGTGTGTGTGTGTGTGCGCGCGTCATTACACGCCCAGTAAAGTATATGTGTGTAATGCAGTGTGCAGACTCTGTCACTATAAGGTGTGTGTGTGTGTGTGTGTGTGTGTGTGTGTGTGTGTGTGTGTGTGAACGCAGGCAGCCTCTGAGTCAGTTGTCCTCTGAGACCGAGAGGGAGGGGGAGGCTGGAGAAGGAGAAAGAGAGATAGAGCGAGAAAGAGACAGAGAGAGATTGAAAGAGAAAGGTAGAGAGAAAGAGAGGGAGGGAGAGGAAGGGCGGGGGAGGGGCGCTGGGCCAGAGGGCTCCAGGCTCCAGCACATTTCCGCACTGTTCGCACTCCGCTGCCTCAGTCACCAGTCGTGCCTATTAAATCAAGGGCCCCTCTCTACAAAGACTGCCAATTATGCCCGACCGAGCCGCCATTCTGCCTCTCTCTCTCTCTCTCTCTCTCTCTCTCTCTCTCTCTCTCTCTCCCCTCTTTCCCCCCTCCATCTCTCCTGGGTAAGTGTCCAACAGGGAAAGCCTGATCTCATCTCACGCGGTCCCGCCGTGACTCTCTGCCTCTGGTGAGGCCCTGCTCCAGGAGGGGAGGGCGTCAGGTCGAGGTGACGTCCAATCAGATCCGCCCACGCTCGGCAGAGCCGACTCCAGGACAGGGCGGCGAGGGTTCAGCGGCTCTCCTGCTGACCCCCCGCGGGTCGGCCGCTCCGGGTCGGCGTAAGCCCCGCCTCCCCCTTACGACTCAATTCTACGCAGTACGGGCGAAAGACTTTAGTGGCACACCGGTAAAGTGTAGTAATGTCTGCTATGATTATTTATAGAAAAGCCGGAGAGTTCCGGGTGAGATGACACACGTACACCCTTAAACAGGTTCCTCGGAGGATGTGTGTAGGGGCTGCGTGCTGCTGCGTGCAGACATTTAAAAGCTGAGGACGTGCTGCTCCTCCCTCTCCATTGCCATCTGTCAGTATGGCCGCCAATAAGACTGGGGCCCTAACGGAGGGTGAGGTTTCCACTTTTGGAGTAGGGTTTATGGAACGTTCGCGTCAGAGGAAGAGGCAGGCTTTTCTGATACTGACAGAAGTTCTTCTAAAGAGGTTTTTACCTTCTACCAGGTCAGGAGCTTCACAAGGGTTGTAGAAGTAACTTTTTTTTTGTCTTAGAAAAAAAAGATTTAGGATTTAAAGATGTTCTTGTGTGTGGGAATGGGTGTGTATGTATATGTGTGTGTGTGTGTGTGTGTGTGTGTGTGTGTGTATCCACGTCTGAGTGCACAGTGGAGCGTTATTTGTTTGACGGTGAAGCCATGGGGAGGTGACCTCATACAGAGCTGTGTTCCCTCTGCTCTGTCTCTCTCTGCAAAAGATGGCAGTCCCCTAGAGACAGACCAACCAAGGGAGACCAGTCTCTCCACAGCCACTCGCCCTTAGAGATCGCCTCTCCTTTTCCTCCATCCCTCCCTCCTTCCCTCCCTCCCTCCCTCCCTCACTCACTCACTCA
>NC_135228.1:12601526-12703419 GCF_052324685.1 Brachyhypopomus gauderio
GGTAAATTATTTAAAAGTCTTGGTCACTTGTCTTCTGGATTCATAAAATGAAAGTCACTATTGTACATTTGCATTAACCAATCAAGAAACCTCTCTACGAGGAGATGCTCCTTCTTGCCTGCCAATCCTTGCCAGTTAATTTGAATGTGTGCACAGCACATAGAACAGCACGCTAAGCACTAAACAGAGCATGACTTTGAAGCCTAGGGCGTGGCTTTGGAGCCTAGGGCGTGGCTTTGGTGGGAGGGTACATATTTTTTTAGTAACTACAGTGAAGCTGAAATGAACCATATGTAGTTACAACTATGAGGGATGAGAGGACAGTAGCCGCAGTGTCCCTGGAGTGAACGGGGTTAATGCATTTGGTCACTTGTCCCCCGTTTATGCAGACATGAGAAGATACAGCACACGTGAAGGTACAGCACACATGATGGTACATATAACATATGAAGGCAGAGGACATGTTGACCCTGAAAATTTGTATTAGGCTTGACTGGCTTGGCTTAGATCATGAAATGAAATATGTCTAATTATTTAATTAAACTTCCACCAGTGTTTATACACACATACATACCTGAGAGAGAGAGAGAGAGAGAGAGAGAGAGAGAGAGAGAGAGAGAGAGAGAGAGAGAGAGAGAGAGGTGGAAATAGGTCACCTGTTGCAGGTTCCTCAGCTATGCAGTGGCTTACACCCTCTCCACTCCCCCACCCTCTCTGCTCCTCTCCACTCCTCCACCATCTCTACTCCCCACCCCATTTACTCCTCTCCACTCCTCCACCATCTCCACTCCCCACCCCATTTACTCCTCTCCACTCCTCCACCATCACTACTCCCCACCCCATTTACTCCTCTCCACTCCTCCACCATCTCCACTCCCCACCCCATTTACTCCTCTCCACTCCCCCACCCTCTCTGCTCCTCTCCACTCCTCCACCATCTCTACTCCCCACCCCATTTACTCCTCTCCACTCCTCCACCATCTCCACTCCCCACCCCATTTACTCCTCTCCACTCCTCCACCATCACTACTCCCCACCCCATTTACTCCTCTCCACTCCTCCACCATCTCCACTCCCCACCCCATTTACTCCTCTCCACTCCTCCACCCTCTCTGCTCCTCTCCACTCCTCCACCATCTCTACTCCCCACCCCATTTACTCCTCTCCACTCCTCCACCATCTCCACTCCCCACCCCATTTACTCCTCTCCACTCCTCCACCATCACTACTCCCCACCCCATTTACTCCTCTCCACTCCTCCACCATCTCCACTCCCCACCCCATTTACTCCTCTCCACTCCCCCACCCTCTCTGCTCCTCTCCACTCCTCCACCATCTCTACTCCCCACCCCATTTACTCCTCTCCACTCCTCCACCATCTCTACTCCCCACCCCATTTACTCCTCTCCACTCCTCCACCATCTCTACTCCCCACCCCATTTACTCCTCTCCACTCCTCCACCATCACTACTCCCCACCCCATTTACTCCTCTCCACTCCTCCACCATCTCCACTCCCCACCCCATTTACTCCTCTCCACTCCTCCACCATCACTACTCCCCACCCCATTTACTCCTCTCCACTCCTCCACCCCTCTCCACTCCTCCACCATCTCCACTCCCCACCCCATTTACTCCTCTCCACTCCTCCACCCCTCTCCACTCCTCCACCATCTCCACTCCTCCACCCTCTCTGCTCCTCTCCACTCCTCCACCCCTCTCCACTCCTCCACCCTCTCTGCTCCTCTCCACTCCTCCACCCTCTCTGCTCCTCTCCACTCCTCCACCATCTCTACTCCCCACCCCATTTACTCCTCTCCACTCCTGCATCCTCTCTACTCCTCTCCTCCCCCCACCCTCTCTACCCCTCTTCACTCCTCCACCTTCTCTACTCCTCTGCACTCCTCTCCACTCCTCCACCTTCTCTACTCCTCTGCACTCCCCCACCCTCTCCAACCCTCTCCACCCTCTCTACTCCTCTCCACTCCTCCACCCTCCCCACTCCTCCATCCTCTCTACCCCTCTCCACTCCTCCACACTCTGTATTCCTCTCTACTCCATCTCTCTCTCCATCCCCCTCATATCCATCAGCCTTCTGCTCCATACGAGACTCCTGAGCAAAGTTCCTTCCTGCGCCCGGCGCGTCACACATCCACGCGCCTCCCCCAGCTGAGTGACGCTCTAATTGCTGTTGTCACTTTCTAGTGGGGGACGTGAGGGGATGATAAATCTGGAGCTGTCTGCTAGTTTGATGTTTGCTGTTTATGTATGTTTAAATCCATGTTAACGCGTCTTCATATGACTTTGATGAGATTTAGTTGGACAGTTTCAAAATAGTCAAAGGAGCACGGTGACTGGTGAAACCTGACATGAGAGAAGAACTATCAGCGAGCCCTGCTGAAGACTTCATGTATCATGACAGGCAGCACGTGAATAAAACCAATATGAGTGAATATTCATTTACAGGTAAACGTGTAAATGTGTGTTAAAGTAATATTTAATGGTTTATTTAGAGTTTTCAAATGAAAATGAAGAAGCGTGAATCTGTGTAAATACAGGTAGAGCTATCAGACCCACACACACACACACACACACACACACACACACACACACACAGTTTCTCCCTCTGCCCACTTCCTCTGCAGCCTGTGGTGCTTCCGTTGGGGTGAAGGAGTGCCAGCTCCACTCCCCCCTGCTCCCCGGTGGGGTCCTGCCTCCTGGCATCTGTCAGGGCAGCTGTCTTCCTACCCACACCGCGCCCGTCCTCCACGCAGCACTGCACGCCACACACACACACACATACACACCCCCCCACGTGCACGCACAAACACACACACACACACACACACACACACACACACACACACACACACACACACACACACTAGTCCACATCTAACACTGGAAATGGCCTTTAAAGAGAAAAGTACAAAATGTCTATATGAGATCACAACCACATATCACTCCAAACTATGTGTGTCATGTAAAACTATCTGGTACATGACACTCTAAATTGGCTAAAAGGACCCAGTGCACCACGGCACACAGAAACAGTTAGTCAACTCCTATCTTCCTAATATTATCTCCACAGGACATTTTTAGACTGAGCTGAAGCCTAGGGAGGGTTGAGACAGAGGAAGCCTCTGAGTGTAAGAGTGTGTGTGTGTGTGTGTGTGTGTGTGTGTGTGTGTGTGTGTGTGTGTGTGTGTGTGTGTGTGTGTGTGTGTGTGTGTGTGTGTGTGTGTGTTTGTGTATGTGTATGTGTGTGTGTGTGCGCGCGCGCGTGCACATGTGTGTCCAGGTGCGTACAAGCTACATGAGGGCAAAAGGAGAAATATAAGCTGTGCAGGTGTTGCCAAATACTGATGTTCACAGACTTTCAGAGCCACCCCTCCCCCACTACACACATACATACACACACACACACACACACACACACACACACACACACACACACACACACACACACACACACACACACACACACACACCCACAGACATCCTTTGCATCAGGGACAACCGTCTAGTCCATGGGAAACAGGGTCAGAGTGCAGGAGCAGTTACTCTAATATCCCAATATTTTACAATCCAGTATTCTAGATCACAGTACTGCACACTTCAATATTGTTGAGTCCAGTATTCTAGACCAACAGTACTGCACACTTCAATATTGTTGAGTCCAGTATTCTAGACCACATTACTGCACACTTCAATATTGTTGAGTCCAGTATTCTAGACCAACAGTACTGCACACTTCAATATTGTTGAGTGCAGTATTCTAGACCACATTACTGCACACTTCAATATTGTGGAGTCCAATATTCTAGACCAACAGTAATGCACACTTCAATATTGTTGAGTCCAGTATTCTAGACTACAGTACTGCACACTTCAATATTGTGGAGTCCAGTATTCTAGATCACAGTACTGCACACTTCAATATTGTTGAGTCCAGTATTCTAGACCACAGTACTGCACACTTCAATATTGTTGAGTCCAGTATTCTAGACTACAGTACTGCACACTTCAATATTGTGGAGTCCAGTATTCCAGACCACAGTACTGCACACTTCAATATTGTGGAGTCCAGTATTCTAGATCACAGTACTGCACACTTGAATATCGTTGAGTCCAGTATTCTAGACCACAGTACTGCACACTTCAATATTGTGGAGTCCAGTATTCCAGACTACAGTACTGCACACTTGAATATTGTGGAGTCCAGTATTCTAGATCACAGTACTGCACACTTCAATATTGTTGAGTCCAGTATTCTAGATCACAGTACTGCACACTTCAATATTGTGGAGTCTAGTATTCTAGACCAACAGTACTGCACACTTGAATATTGTGGAGTCCAGTATTCTAGATCATAGTACTGCACACTTCAATATTGTTGAGTCCAGTATTCTAGATCACAGTACTGCACACTTCAATATTGTGGAGTCCAATATTCTAGACCAACAGTACTGCACACTTCAATATTGTTGAGTCCAGTATTCTAGACTACAGTACTGCACACTTCAATATTGTGGAGTCCAGTATTCTAGATCACAGTACTGCACACTTCAATATTGTTGAGTCCAGTATTCTAGACCACAGTACTGCACACTTCAATATTGTTGGGTCCAGTATTCTAGACCACAGTACTGCACACTTCAATATTGTGGAGTCCAGTATTCTAGATCACAGTACTGCACACTTGAATATCGTTGAGTCCAGTATTCTAGACCACAGTACTGCACACTTCAATATTGTGGAGTCCAGTATTCCAGACCACAGTACTGCACACTTCAATATTGTGGAGTCCAGTATTCTAGATCACAGTACTGCACACTTGAATATCGTTGAGTCCAGTATTCTAGACCACAGTACTGCACACTTCAATATTGTGGAGTTCAGTATTCCAGACTACAGTACTGCACACTTGAATATTGTGGAGTCCAGTATTCTAGATCACAGTACTGCACACTTCAATATTGTTGAGTCCAATATTCTAGATCACAGTACTGCACACTTCAATATTGTGGAGTCTAGTATTCTAGACCAACAGTACTGCACACTTGAATATTGTGGAGTCCAGTATTCTAGATCATAGTACTGCACACTTCAATATTGTTGAGTCCAGTATTCTAGATCACAGTACTGCACACTTCAATATTGTGGAGTCCAATATTCTAGACCAACAGTACTGCACACTTCAATATTGTTGAGTCCAGTATTCTAGACTACAGTACTGCACACTTCAATATTGTGGAGTCCAGTATTCTAGATCACAGTACTGCACACTTCAATATTGTTGAGTCCAGTATTCTAGACCACAGTACTGCACACTTCAATATTGTTGAGTCCAGTATTCTAGACTACAGTACTGCACACTTCAATATTGTGGAGTCCAGTATTCTAGATCACAGTACTGCACACTTGAATATCGTTGAGTCCAGTATTCTAGACCACAGTACTGCACACTTCAATATTGTGGAGTCCAGTATTCCAGACTACAGTACTGCACACTTCAATATTGTGGAGTCCAGTATTCTAGATCACAGTACTGTACACTTCAATATTGTTGAGTCCAGTATTCTAGACCACAGTACTGCACACTTCAATATTGTGGAGTCCAGTATTCCAGACCACAGTACTGCACACTTCAATATTGTGGAGTCCAGTATTCTAGATCACAGTACTGCACACTTGAATATTGTTGAGTCCAGTATTCTAGACCACAGTACTGCACACTTCAATATTGTGGAGTCCAGTATTCCAGACTACAGTACTGCACACTTCAATATTGTGGAGTCCAGTATTCTAGATCACAGTACTGCACACTTCAATATTGTGGAGTCCAATATTCTAGACCAACAGTACTGCACACTTCAATATTGTTGAGTCCAGTATTCTAGACTACAGTACTGCACACTTCAATATTGTGGAGTCCAGTATTCTAGATCACAGTACTGCACAATTGAATATCGTTGAGTCCAGTATTCTAGACCACAGTACTGCACACTTCAATATTGTGGAGTTCAGTATTCCAGACTACAGTACTGCACACTTGAATATTGTGGAGTCCAGTATTCTAGATCACAGTACTGCACACTTCAATATTGTTGAGTCCAATATTCTAGATCACAGTACTGCACACTTCAATATTGTGGAGTCTAGTATTCTAGACCAACAGTACTGCACACTTGAATATTGTGGAGTCCAGTATTCTAGATCATAGTACTGCACACTTCAATATTGTTGAGTCCAGTATTCTAGATCACAGTACTGCACACTTCAATATTGTGGAGTCCAATATTCTAGACCAACAGTACTGCACACTTCAATATTGTTGAGTCCAGTATTCTAGACTACAGTACTGCACACTTCAATATTGTGGAGTCCAGTATTCTAGATCACAGTACTGCACACTTCAATATTGTTGAGTCCAGTATTCTAGACCACAGTACTGCACACTTCAATATTGTTGAGTCCAGTATTCTAGACTACAGTACTGCACACTTCAATATTGTGGAGTCCAGTATTCTAGATCACAGTACTGCACACTTGAATATCGTTGAGTCCAGTATTCTAGACCACAGTACTGCACACTTCAATATTGTGGAGTCCAGTATTCCAGACTACAGTACTGCACACTTCAATATTGTGGAGTCCAGTATTCTAGATCACAGTACTGTACACTTCAATATTGTTGAGTCCAGTATTCTAGACCACAGTACTGCACACTTCAATATTGTGGAGTCCAGTATTCCAGACCACAGTACTGCACACTTCAATATTGTGGAGTCCAGTATTCTAGATCACAGTACTGCACACTTGAATATCGTTGAGTCCAGTATTCTAGACCACAGTACTGCACACTTCAATATTGTGGAGTCCAGTATTCCAGACTACAGTACTGCACACTTCAATATTGTGGAGTCCAGTATTCTAGATCACAGTACTGCACACTTCAATATTGTGGAGTCCAATATTCTAGACCAACAGTACTGCACACTTCAATATTGTTGAGTCCAGTGTTCTAGATCACAATACTGCACACTTCAATATTGTGGAGTCCAGTATTCTAGATCACAGTACTGCACACTTCAATATTGTTGAGTCTAGTATTCTAGACCACAGTACTGCACACTTCAATATTGTTGAGTCCAGTATTCTAGACTACAGTACTGCATACTTCAATATTGTGGAGTCCAGTATTCCAGACTACAGTACTGCACACTTGAATATTGTGGAGTCCAGTATTCTAGATCACAGTACTGCACACTTCAATATTGTGGAGTCCAGTATTCTAGACCAACAGTACTGCACACTTCAATATTGTGGAGTCCAGTATTCTAGACCACATTACTGCACACTTCAATATTGTTGAGTCCAGTATTCCAGACCACAGTACTGCACACTTGAATATTGTGGAGTCCAGTATTCTAGATCACAGTACTGCACACTTCACTATTGTTGAGTCCAGTATTCTAGATCACAATACTGCACACTTCAATATTGTTGAGTCCAGTATTCTAGATCACAATACTGCACACTTCAATATTGTTGAGTCCAGTATTCTAGACCACAGTACTGCACACTTCAATATTGTGGAGTCCAGTATTCTATACTCCAGTGTTCTAGACCCCAGTATTTTGGATCCAAGTATTATATACTCCAGTGTCCTAGACCCCAGTATTTTAGACTCAAGTATTATATACTTCAGTATTCTAGACTGTAAACTCAAAACACATACTCACAAATACCATAGCACTCAAACATATTAATTACATATCTACACCTACATCCTCACAAACACTACACAACCCTCTTCAATACACACAAACACCTACATCCTCACAAACTTCACATAGCTCTCTGTGACAGACTTACACAATTACCTGTATCCTCACCTGTACCACACAGCCTTTGACACACACGCACAAACACCTGCATCCTCACAAAGACCACACAGCCCTCTTAAGCACATATGACACCTATATTCTCACAAACACCACACAACCATTGACACACCTGCACAACAACTTTATCCTCACAACCACCAGACAGCCCTCTGTGACAGACGTACTTACACATACCACACCAAGTAGCCTGTTAATAGTGGGGTTCCACACACACACACACACACACACACACACACACACACACACACACACACACACACACACACACACACACACACACACACACACTCTCTCTCTCTCTCTTTCTCTCTCTCTCTCTCTCTCTCTCTCTGAGACCTACACACACATGCTCGTTCGCTCTCTCTCTCTCTCTCTCTCTCTCTCTCCGAGACCTACACACACACATGCTCGTTCGCTCTCTCTCTCTCTCTCTCTCTCTCTCTCTCTCTCTCTTCTGCACCCCACTCCCCCCCACACACACCTCCTGTTAATGGGGAGGGGGCAACCAGCATGGATGCGGCCCTGATTAATTGGGCGCGACGCAGGGAAGTGGGTCTGGAAACTACCTGGCAATTTCCTGCAGCCCTCCCTCTCTCTCCCTCTCTCTCTCTCTCCCTCTCTCCCTCTTTCTCTCTCTGCCCTCTCTCCCCTCCCTCCCCTCCCACTCTCTCTCTCTCTCTCTCTCTCTCCTCTCCCTCTCTCCCCCCCCCTCCTCTCCCTCCCTCTCTCGCTGCATGGCTCTGGAGCAGAGTGGCTGGGCAGGTGGGCTGTGGGGAGGAGTGGCGTGCGCTCGGCGTTGATATTCCGCTGGCGTCCAGCTCACCCGGCGCCCTACATAGCAGCCGCTCCCTCTGGCAACGCCTGCCTTGGCTCCGGGCTTACCGCTCTCAACACACTGTGGCTCTGACAGCCTCTCCACACTCGTGCACTCGCGCACGGAACACGCTCGCGCGCACGGGGACGCTCGCACGGACGCACACACGCACACACGCAGGCGCGACCTCGAATAACGACACACATACTGAGGCGCACTCTTGCCCACTCGCATAGACGTTAAAGAACCTTTTGCATATTTACGCAGGACACACATCCAGGATCAGAGCCAAACGTACGCACACACGCGCACGCGCGTAATACACACACACACACACACACACACACACACACACACACACACACACACACACACACGTAAGAACGGCGGCCAGATGAGAGCGGACCCGGCTTAGCGGACACCAGGATATTTGGTGGCACTGTGAAGACTGCAGTGCCGGTGCTGGCACCTTCACCCGCCCTGGCCTAGGAGAGAGAGACGGAGACAGAGAGAGACAGAGACAGGCAGAGACAGAGACAGAGAGGGAGAGAGACAGGCAGAGACAGAGACAGAGAGGGAGAGAGACAGAGGCAGACAGAGACAGAGAGAGACAGAGAGACCCAGGGAGAGG
The DNA here is from genome assembly GCF_052324685.1 of Brachyhypopomus gauderio. NCBI lineage: Eukaryota > Metazoa > Chordata > Actinopteri > Gymnotiformes > Hypopomidae > Brachyhypopomus > Brachyhypopomus gauderio. Next base: position 12,610,884 of record NC_135228.1, read on the forward strand.
ACAGGAGGACAATATGGAGAAAGAGAGAAGGAGAAAGGCAACAACAACCAGAGAGAAGGAGAAAGAGAGAAGGAGAAAGGCAACAACAACCAGATCTAGTCACATGAAGACTGGCAGAAAGGAGAGAGAGAGAGAGAGAGAGAGAGAGAGAGAGAGAGAGAGAGAGAGAGAGAGAGAGAGAGAGAGAGAGAGAGAGAGAGAAAACTGGGCACAGGGAAAAGGAATGGAGAGAATGAGGTGGAGTGAAAGCGAGGGAGGAGAGTGAGGGAGAGGTGTGATATAGTTGTGGCGATGCGGACGCGGTAATGTGTGTGTTATACCCTGTGGAGCAGAGGGGGAGACTGCTTTAATGAAAGCACAGGAAGAGGGCAGCAGCTGGTGGCATGTGTTTGAGCCGGGAGGATAAGACCCTTGTGCTGGGCTCGCCAGGGTCTCTCTCCAACCCGCGCATGGTCTCTCACACACACACACACACACACACACGCACGCACACACACGCTCACACACGCAGAGAGACTGAGCTCCTTTGTCCACCGCCGTCGCCGCCCGTGCTGGACGTGGGCCCGGGCCATGGGGGCCTGGCTGGCGGGCTGAGCTGGAGCCAGCGGTGGCTGGAGCAGCAGCACATGGCCACAGCCCGGCCCGGCCTGACCCAACCCGGCCCGGCGAGGCTCGGCGCTCGGCCCCTCGCTCCCCCGGCCCCTGCCGCCACCAGCCACAAACAAACAAACAACAAACAACAACGGCGGCGTGGCGGGAGAGGGATTAGGCGGTGCATGTAAGGACGAAGGTGGATACTGAAGACATTAGTCATGGAGGAGATACTATAAATAAGCCTGCTAGGAGCCATTAGCGCCGTGCCGACCTTTGTGGTTTCGGGAGGGGGGGGTTGGTTCTGAAGCCGGATCCGGCCAGATCCCCAATCCCCGCCTCTCCTCCCCACGCACGCACACACACACACACAACAAAATCCCTCTTACTCATTAAGCAGTGTTCACACGCACGCACATTAAAATATTAATTAATAAATCTTGTTAGATCTACTGCATGCGGGGTTCACTCCTCCATGCACCTCTTTTCATTTGAACGGGGGAGATGTTCACTAGACATCACGCAGGTTTACGGATCTCAAGCGGCTCGTCCTTTGCGCTCGAACCCTCGGCTGCCGCACGACCCGGCGAGGCCGTTGACTCGCAGATATTTAACGCATGATGTCGGACCCCAGAAAACAGGGCTCGTTATGAGGTCAATATCATCAAACAACACGTTGAGCAACCTAGACGAGTCAGCCTCTGCTCCTCACCCTGTTCTCCACCCCCTATCTCCACCCCCATCTCCACCCCCTCCCCCACGTCTGCAGGGCTCGGCGGAAACGTTCCGCGTGGAGGTGTTCCCATGGCAGGTGTAGCGCAACGGACTGGGTCACCGCTAACCCTGGGGTTCTGGCCTCAAGAGCGGTCGCACCCGCCCCGGGGCTGCAGACAGGAGAGGTGAGTGTTTCGAGGTGGTTCCCTGGCCGGTAAGCGGAGCGAGCTTGCACTGGTCCGCATTCCTGTGTTCCTGCAGCTCCACCGGTGTGAAAGACTGAAGCTGTTGTCCTTTAGGACAGAACAAGAACTGTTTAAGCTTGTCGAGCGCTGGTCCCAAGAAGAGAAGAAGGCGCGTTACGACGCAGAGCTACAGGATGATAATAGGAACAGTGGGAGCACCACAGAGGAACACTAAGAACACCTTGCCATCAGACAAAAGTAGTCGATGACCCACATGGAGATTATAATTCCACAGCGCCGTTAAATAGTAATAGCATAGACAACATGTGAGAAGTCACAGAGTGTCTGAAGAACATATATATACCTGATTTTGTGTGTGTGTGTGTGTGTGTGTGTGTGTGAGTCAGGGCATGTCTGTACTTCCTGACGCAGTGAGCCAGCAGAGATAATGGTGTGATGAAAGGCGGAGAGGGAGAGGAGCGCCTAAGGAGGACCCTTGGGGTGGGTGGAAAGAGAGTGGGGTGGGTGGAGAGAGGGTGTGGTGGGTGGAGAGAGGGTGTGGTGGGTGGAGAGAGAGTGGGGTGGGTGGAGAGAGGGTGTGGTGGGTGGAGAGAGGGTGTGGTGGGTGGAGAGAGAGTGGGGTGGGTGGAGAGAGGGTGTGGTGGGTGGAGAGAGGGTGTGGTGGGTGGAGAGAGAGTGGGGTGGGTGGAGAGAGAGTGGGGTGGGTGGAGAGACGTTGGGGGTGAGTGGTGGGTGGGTGGGTGTAGAGGGTGGGGTGGGTGGAGAGAGCGTGGGGGTGGGTGGTGGTGGGTGGGTGTAGAGGGTGGGGTGGGTGGAGAGAGCGTGGGGGTGGGTGGTGGTGGGTGGGTGTAGAGGGTGGGGTGGGTGAAGAGAGGGTGTGGGTGGGTGGAGCGAGGGTGGGGGTGGGTGGAGAGGACTTGGATGGGGCAGGTCCTAGGGGCACCAGGGTGGCACAGATCAAATTACTGGTCCCCACACTGAGGCCTTTGTGTTTGTGTCGCTGCTAAGAAACAGAGTCCTGAACCAGCTCCATTGCAGCCCCATGGTACACACCCCTATAGCAAGGTAGTATGGCTTTGGTGTGGGGAGAATGCGGAGATCAGCGGAGAACACTGTGAGAAACACGGAGCACGGCCTGAGAAACAAGAGCAGGAATGCTCCACGGTGTGAGACTCCAGACGGCCCAGAACGTGAGCCCAAACCCGGCCACCCGTGACATCAACATCAGGATGGTGGCGAGGTTCTCCAGGTGTGGTCGCGGGCCGGGAGTGGATGTTTCTGCAGCAGTGCGCAGTCAGTGCATATACTGAGCAAACAGCCATCCACACACACAAATGACGTCCTGTCAGACATAAGAGCGGGACGGAGATTACTTTAGAACAATGGTGTGAGTCATGTGACCTGTGTGCGTGAGCTGCTTCCTATTTCCTATAATCTTTCCTTTTACTCTCCCTTCGCCGAAGTGGCTGTTGCTGCTTGTCATGCTGCCATTGTAAATAAGGGCTTGTCCTTAATGGCTTTCCTGGTTAAAGGTTCAAATAAGGATATAGAAGGACACGAGCCCTCGCTCCGCTCCACCAACACGAAGGTGGGGCGGCAGGTGGAGCAGGACGGGCATGGCTAGTGAGGGTGGGGCCTGACCACCAGCCTGTGGGTGGCCATTCTGAAGACTTTAAGGCTCTAGCAAGGGAGTGTGTTGGAGATGACACTGTCGCAAAAAGTCTGACTTTAAGTAGAATACTTAACCTGCACCTTTTGGTGGAGCGTCTGTGTTGGGGGTTCTGTTGCGTGTCGGTCCTAGATACGTGTTCCATCAGGACTCCTCTTCATACCACCACTCTGGGTTCCTTCATGTGGAAGTTCTTGAAACTAGCTGGTAGAAACGGAGAAGCTGGCACTGGTTTCCAGAATCCCTCCAGGCTCCCAGTCAGTGAGACAAGAGCCCCTCCCTCGCTGTCTCCTGCTATATTTTAATCTCAGCGCTACCCAAAGTAACTGGTCTTCCGTCCGCATTCTCCTGGTAACGCTCCTGCAGTGGGAGGAGAGGAGGAGGCGTCCGAGGAGCAGCTGAGGGTCGCGCTGCTCCTCTACAGCAGAGTTTGCTCTGGGGTTTACTCGGCTGGTCGTCCGTCTCCTCGTCGTGTTCTGCGTTTGAGGAGCGTCTGACGCCGAGAATCACGCGGCATTCTAGCGCGTCGCTACGGTCAGCGACGACGTGCAGCGTTGCGTAGCATTAGCGCCCTGGCGCGGACGCATCGCTACAAGCTCATCGTTGTAACTTAAGAGCGTGGTGCGCCGCTCGCGGACCCGGGAGGGGGGCGTGGCTAAGGGCGGAGCGTGTCGGCGCGGGGTGACGCACGCCTGGTTTCAGGGGCGGTCCGCTGCCTCGTGAGGCCTTTGTCTTCGTGCTGCCTGTACTTGCTAACCTGCTCTTCCCAGCGTCGACGCCTCCCTCCAACTCTCCCACACGCAGCTCTGGCCGGCCCGGTGCCATCTCTTAGCAACGGCGACCCCGGTCCCAGCGGCGACGCCAGCCCCCAGGAGCCACCGCCGGCTCCCTCCGAGCCCCATCGCCTGGCAACAGGACCAAGCCTCGCACATCTAAGGCCGCCCGTCGCCTGGCAACGGGTGGATCGCGCCGGCCGCGGCCCGGGAGGCTCGCGGAACCGCCGGAGGTGGTGCGACCGTGGGTGGGGATGGCGCCCCCTGGAGGACGTGTGGGGTAGCGTGGTTGGTTGGTTGTTTGGTTGGTTGGGGTTTGGGTGTGCCACTTCTGGCATCCCGCGGAGTGCAGGCTAGGGACGAGGCTCCGCCCCCATGCCGAGCACGACCCAGAGAGAGAAAGTGGACCAGCCTCTCTGCACCTCCGACCAAGCCAGACGTCATCCGCCACGCATGGCTCCACTAACCCCCATGGCAATCTGTCTCCTAGCAACGCTGACTGCGTGCTCCCCAGGAGGGATCCGGAAGTCCACATGCTCGCGCCGCACCGTTCTTGGAGTGCATGTCAATGCCTCCCTCCCCCCCCCCCCCACCCACCCTCCCCACTCCCCCCTTTTTCTCTCTTTTTCTTTCTCTCTCTCTCTCTCTCTCTCCCTTCCTCTCTCTCTCCGCTCTCCTCCAACTGGCTCCCACGCAAGGATTTGGAGCGGCTCTTGCACGCAGTGCCTGGGATGAAAATAACAAGGCCACAAAAATCTCCCGCTCCACAGAGCCGTCCTCCTTCTGCGGCTCCGTTAGGAGGGACGGCCTAACGACCGCCGCCCGCCCGCCTCCCCGCCCGCCAAAATCCATAAATCCATAAATCCGTGCGCTCTGAACCTTTCCACAACCCCAGATTGTCTTGATAATGGGGTGCGCTCTCCCTGTCCCTCTCTTGCCTCACAAACCTGGAGCTCACCCCCCCCTCTCAACTTTCACGACTTTTCGGCGAATCCCGCCCTTGCGCAGGCTCCGCCCCCTCTCCCAAACAGGACATTCTGGAGTGTGAGATCGCCGTGGGCCTCTGCGATTTCCACCGACCTCGTCTGACCTCACCGCGTGCTGGAGTATCCGTGCCTCTTACTGCCTTAATAGGCTTAAACTTGAGAACTTTGACAATTAGTCCAGAACAGTGCCTGGCTGCGTGTGCCTCAGGAGTGTGGGTTAGCTCATTAGGGCTAATGTGACGCCTCTCCGCGTTTCGGGGGGGGGCGCCAGTCCCTCGGCCCTCCCCTGCTCTCTCCAGCGCTGGGGCGGCGGGCCCCACCACACAGGGGCGAAGAGGAGCTCTAACCCACCTTCCGCACATCTGAGAACCTCGGTGAAATCCAAATCCTCAGAGCAGGGTGAAACGCAGGCCCGGCTTGCCTGACCCCTCCGGTTGCCATGGATACAGCACACTATAAATAAAACAGAGGGCTTTTTTTAAGCAGTTTGGCAGGGCTGGGCGGCCTGCTCGCTGCCGGGCTTTATTTTCTCCCCCTCCCTCTCTCTTTCTCTCTCACCCTTCTCTCTATCTCTCTATTCCTCCCTATCTCTCCCTCTGCCTTTTTCTCTCTTCCTCTCTTATCCTCCCTTCTGTCTAATGGTTGTTTTCTTATCTCCTCTCCGAAGTGCCAGCAAACACCCAAAATTTCACCAAACACCCAAAATTTCACCAAACACCCAAAATTCGACTCATTCTACCTCAACTACTTTTCGGCTCCTTTTTCTGAATGTTAAATATAAATAATATATAAATAATATTTTGTTTTATTGCTTTAAAGCAAAAACCTGATTAAAAACCTGATTAGATAGATAGATAGATAGATAGATAGATAGATAGATAGATAGATAGATAGATAAAAAATAGAGGAAGAGGAATTCTGCAATGAAATGGTGTCAGTAGGAGAGAAGACTCAGGCTGTCCTCATGGACTGGCCCCGTACTCACGGAGGAAGGCGACTTGTTCTGTGGGCGCTGATTTTGGGAGCGTTTAAATCTGTCAAGTGTAAACTGACGGAGCCGTCCTAACGCAGAGCCGTTCGGGAAGGAAACGGGGAGGGAGGGGTGGTGTTAGGGGAGAAACGGCGGGCCCGTTTTGTTCAAAGCGGCGACGGAGAGGCGAAGCGTGAGCAGGGAGGCGGCGTGTTTGTGCACTGAATCAGGGCTGCGTCGCAGATTTTTGTCTGGCGAGGCGAATCTCGGGAGGCTAGAAAATAATTTGGTCACGGCTGTGGGAGGTTGCTGGGTCGGGGGAGGGGAGGGGAGCGAGGGCTTCGGCCGCCTCGCTGCGGTGAGAACGCGCTTGACACTTCATTCCTTTCCAGTTAATGCGGCGCGGGCCGCGGGTGCTTAACCCTCCGCCTGCTTGCGAGAGCCCCAGAGGAGGTGAGGAGGAGGTGGGGAGGGGCGGGACCGGGAGCAGCAAGTGACCAGGTAGGGTCGCTCCTGCTGGGCTACACACAGGGTGGTGAAGGAGTGTGAACATCCAGGCCTCCAGCGAGCAGAGAGTCTCTGGGTTTATCAAGGCTGGCGATGGCTACGGTTATTGAAAACAGACACTACACACACACACACACAAAAAAAAACTTTTAAGAGCACTTGCAGGTTCGCACGAGTGCTTGAGGGGTAAACTTTTGTACGGCAGTGGCAGGACTGGTCCTGTGCGTCTGCCGTGCCTGCACATGGCCACGTAAATCATTCGTAGCGGGACTTTCAGGCGGCTCCCTTCTCCTTCGCTCCAATCATGTGGGACTTTCCTCCGAGGATGGAGGCAGAAAGTCAATGTCCATTGACCATGTCCAAGCAGCGTGTCACCAGCCAACACCCCTCCCCCGCCGCAGTCCCCGCGCGTACGCCCTGCCTCTCACGTGACCGGTGCCGAGACGCGGAGCCCGTGGCCAGAACAAAGCCGCGCTCTACTTTTCCAGCAGGACCGGGCCGCTACTGGTGCAGGTGGACGTTCTGGCGCACGCACCGGCCATCAACCCAGATTTTTTGGTGCATGGATACGTGTGTGTGTGTGTGTGTGTGTGTTTGGCTGGCGAGCAGGGAGTTAATGCGGTAGGGGCCGTGGCCGTCGTCCTGCCCCTCAGCCAGATTAATCATGCAGGAGAGACGCAGCAGGCCTGCTCCCTGTGCCCGGGGGCTGAGCTGGGCCGCCATACTTCCCCTATCACATGGCCCAGACCCGCACTTCTCTCTCTCCCTCTCTCCCCTCTCCAGGGAAAAGAAGGAGGGGGGAACGCCCCAGAACGCCGTGCAGTTCTTCCTCTCCCTCCCCCCCCCTCCCCGTCTGTGGGCGTCGGAAGATAGAGGCAGGCAGAGGAACACAGAGGCGTCCGTCTCCCTGTGCGCCGGCAACAACAACGGCCCCTTTTTATCTCTCATCGGAGGGCCCCGTCGGCGGTGGCCAGGCGGAGGGGTGGAGGAGGAGGAGGAGGAGGAGGAGGAAGAAGGGGAGGGGGGGGTAAGGGAGGCTGCCAAGGGCCTCCCGCACTCTCCTGGAAACGGCTCGCCAACGTCTCTGTGCGTCAGAGAAGAGCCGCTGCCATTGTTGCACTCCCAGGCACAGGATTGGGATCCAACTCCCATTCGAGCGCACATGTGTGACTCGGTGTGTGTGTGTGTGTGTGTGTGTGTGTGTGTGTGTGTGTGTTGAGACGACACCCTGAAGGATGGAATTGATGACGGGGAGTTGTCACACATTAGTTTGGACTGAATCTCGTGCAGTACAACACAAGTGCATCTTGCCAGCAAATTTGTAGTAAGAATGCAAGAATCGGTTACAACACACACACACACACACACACACACACGACTAACCACGGATGAACACACAGATAAACAAGCATCACCTTGAACAAGAGACAGAACAGCTGATGCTCCGGCCAACTCCAATTACGTTTATTACGCCAAACATTAGATAAACCAACACACCATAAAACCATCCAGCAATGCATGTATAGACCTTTCAGCTGAGGTTAGGAAAAGTTGTGCGCACACACTCGTCTGTGACGTCTTTGCTGCTAACAGGTGTGGTGCTGTGGCCCGTCAGAACACAACAGGACCAGCTAGGAGGACGAACCATGGGGGTTATTTATAAAATAAAACCATGTTTATGCTTTTATCAGACAGTACAGAGCGATGGTGTGTCAGACACTGAGCGGCAGGGACCAGAAACCCGATAGAAGATTTCCATTAACACGGTTATGGAGGAAGGATGAGAAGACTCCATCTCCCATACACCCTAGAGGCATGGAAAAAAAAACACTAAAAAATACACCTTCATACACTCTTCAGATCTTATCACGTATGACAAAAAACACAGAACCAAAGAGGATTCAAGTGATTTTATTGCCGGACTGTGACCGTTCCACACACAACTTCATCTCACACTCAAGTCATCAACCTATACAGAGACACCATATACGTCATCTCTCTCAGCGGAGTAACACAGGAGAACATAAAGTGCCACCAAAGGTTATACTCCAACAGAACACTGAATAAACCCAGCATCAAAGGTGACTGACATCTGACTGGGCCAATCATTCGATTAGGAAAGCTGGAAGAGGAGGGACTGTGCTCCCTTAAGTAGAAGTTCACTTTGTGTAGTCAGACAGGATTGCAAAGAACAGTACGAAAGTAAACACGGAAGAATCCTGCCCTTGCCGTCTTAAAAAAGCTTCAGGTAGAGCCACAGAGGAATTGTTATTGGTGTCAGGAAGAACCCTTTTGCAGAGGTTGAGGAAAAGCCATCTATAAATGGTCTTCAGCACTGAGGCATTCTCTAAACCTTGACCCAAAACTGGGGGCTTGTCATATTATCTTGATGTCATCACACACACAAGGTAGCAATGAGTGGGTGCAAGAATTTGAATCTGCAGCCTTGTGCCTGTGAAGTAGCCACAGTGTCTGACTTTCAGGGCTCTTAACCTCACGCTGGCCGCGCCGGCCCTGGATGGGAACCGTTAACTGATGAACGGCAGGTCCCCGGTGGGAGGCCTTCTGGGAAAGTGAGTGCAGACTGAGGTGTCTAGTCTGGGTGATTAGTGGCACGGTCACCCTGGGTGACAGAGGAGGGGTCTCGGCTGCAATGGCCACAGTGACCCCAGCGTGACCCCCATGTGACCTCCAGCGCCTCAGAGTAGGAGCACGATGAAGGACTGGCGTCCGCACCTGAAGTGCTGGGCAGTACCGTCCCTGTCATACGGAGGCACCACCTACCCAGCCTCCTGACGTCACGCTCGATGACCGAAGATGACCGAAGCGTCCCCAACACTTCACTTCCCATAAAGTTGCTTGAAGGGGTCAGAGGTGACATGCCAGTATGACCTTCCATCACGGAGTCAGTAGTCTCTAACCTGAAGGGTGGTGCAGCTTCTCTACTTCCACTACTGCTTACATATGGCATCAGCGGCCCTTAGATCCTGGTGTGTGTGTGTGTGTGTGTGTGTGTGTGTGAAGGTCTACAGCTGTAGCAGTACGGAAGGAAAATGGATAAACTTGGATAAAACACAAAGCTAATGTAAACAAAATGGCCATAACGGGAAGTTTTATCTAAAAACGTTGTTTTCTATTTTCTTTAATTTGCTCGGGATAAATACATTTTGGACCGTAACATGCTTTTAGACTCAAAATGTATGTTTCCTGTTTCCTTCTCTTAAATAACCCATCAAAACGTATCATCTCATTAGTCCTGAAGGCTGTTTCGTTTTAAAAATGTGAAATGCATTTAGCAGCCCATGCAGAGGGATTGTGAGCCCTACCAGGGAGACAACAGAGCCCCGCAACAGGAGTGTGGAAGTTCAGATAAAAAAAAAACTTATAATGGTAAAAAAAAGAAAAAAAAAAAAGTAACTGTTATATAATAAAGTCAACAAGGTCCCTGTGAATATAGAGAAAGGTAGAAAAAAAGTCTGTAAAAAAACAACAGAATCAGACTGATGCATTTGTGTCACCACAGTAAAACAACAACAACAACCCCGCCCTAAAGTCGCTCCATTACCACAGCGCCTGGGAGAGACATGGGGGTCGGCGAGGGTCCGCTGGGTCCCGGCTGCACCGCAGGACGGGCCTGCTGCGTCATTACCTGAGCTTAGGGGAGGGGCGGAGCTGCAGGTGACTGGGCTTGATGGGCACTGGTGGTTTGTTGGTCCTGGGAGGAGTCTGTGAGGGGGCGGAGTCACACGTCACGCTGAAGGTCTTCATCAGCTCAGCCACACGGCCCCGCCCCGAGCAGCTGTTCCCGCCCACCGCGGACTCCTCCTCCACAGACAGGGCCCGTTTGGACGCGGCCGTCACGCGAAAATCTCTCCCTGGGTGGTGGGGAGACGAGAAAATAGAGAGAGAGAGAGAGAGAGAGAGAGAGAGAGAGAGAGAGAGAGAGAGAAAACAAAAAGAAGGACTGGGTGAGCACAGCTGTAATATGATGTATATTTGATATTGGCGAGATCCTCGCAAAAGTGGGACATTTTAACTGATGACATTATGACGCGTCTCATACTGGATCAGGAAAGCAGGCTGTGAGTCGGCGCTCCCAACATTTCCCCTGGCCCCTGCTCCTCCCTGCGTCTCCTCCGAGCCCTCTCTCTCCCCGCGTCTCCTCCGAACCCTCTCTCTCCCCGCGTCTCCTCCAAACCCTCTCCCTCCCCACGTCTCCTCCGAACCCTCTCTCTCCCCGCGTCTCCTCCGAACCCTCTCTCTCCCCGCGTCTCCTCCAAACCCTCTCTCTCCCCGCGTCTCCTCCGAACCCTCTCTCTCCCCACGTCTCCTCCGAACCCTCTCTCTCCCCGCGTCTCCTCCAAACCCTCTCTCTCCCCGCGTCTCCTCCAAACCCTCTCTCTCCCCGCGTCTCCTCCGAGCCCTCTCTCTCCCCGCGTCTCCTCCGAGCCCTCTCTCTCCCCACGTCTCCTCCGAACCCTCTCTCTCCCCGCGTCTCCTCCGAACCCTCTCCCTCCCCACGTCTCCTCCGAACCCTCTCTCTCCCCGCGTCTCCTCCGAACCCTCTCTCTCCCCGCGTCTCCTCCAAACCCTCTCTCTCCCCGCGTCTCCTCCGAGCCCTCTCTCTCCCCGCGTCTCCTCCAAACCCTCTCTCTCCCCGCGTCTCCTCCGAGCCCTCTCTCTCCCCGCGTCTCCTCCGAGCCCTCTCTCTCCCCACGTCTCCTCCGAACCCTCTCTCTCCCCGCGTCTCCTCCGAACCCTCTCCCTCCCCACGTCTCCTCCGAACCCTCTCCCTCCCCACGTCTCCTCCGAGCCCTCTCTCTCCCCACGTCTCCTCCGAACCCTCTCTCTCCCCGCGTCTCCTCCGAACCCTCTCCCTCCCCGCGTCTCCTCCGAGCCCTCTCTCTCCCCACGTTTCCTCCGAACCCTCTCTCTCCCCGCGTCTCCTCCGAGCCCTCTCCCTCCCCGCGTCTCCTCCCTCCACGGCGCTCCCCCTCCTCTCCACACACCTCCCTTTTTCTCCTCTCTGTCCCTGGCTCTTTCTTCCTGGGCTGCAGACTGCCAGACCGGAGGTCGTCGGCGAAGGAAGTGGAGCAGGGACGCAGCTGGGTATAGTGTGTGTGTGTGTGTGTGTGTGTGTGTGTGTGTGTGTGTGTAATTGGGGGATGGAGGGATGGGAGATGTGGAAAGGAGGGCCGCAGGGATGGCGGTGGAGAGCAGACAGACGCTGCTCAGACACCAGAAGGCTTGAGGAACTGCGTATTTTTAGCCCCGTCCCCGGGGGACACAGATGTGTGAGCCCGCGCTCTCTCTCTCTCTCTTGCGCGTGCGCGCGTGCACACACACACACTTACCCCTTCTCGCTTTCACGCACAAACTCCGACACGCTTATTTTTATTATTTTTTTGCCTTTCCACACAAACTCTGTCTCACCAACACACAGTGTCTCTGGCGCTCACACACACACACACACTCACACACACACACACACACCCTGCTGTTTCCGATGAGCGGAGTGTCCCAATATTCCCTGCTGTGAGTCACGAGGTGGTGCGGCCAGCCACGAAGCCAGGAGCTGTTTCCCTGCAGGGACCCGTCAGCCACGCCGGGGACAGGCCCCAACCGCCTCCCCACATAACACCACCAGGGCGGCTGTCTTCCTCTCCCTCTCTCTCTCTCTCTCTCTCTCTCTCCCTCTCTCTCCCTCTCTCTCTCCCTCTCTCTCTCTCTCTCTCTCTCTCTCTCTCTCTGACCCCGCCCCCCCACCCCCGGCCCCTGACCTGTGGTTCCTGTGCTAATGTCCTTTCGCCGCACTGCGTGGGCCTGCCTCTGATTGTCTCACTGTGTTGTGTGGTCGCCACGGAAACCCTGGACAGGCTCCAGCGACCTAGGCGGGCACACATGCACGCACAGCACTCTCACACGTACGCACGCACACACGCACACACACACACACACTCACACAGGCATGGTCACACTCATAGTCCAAAGCTGTTTGATCCACCACGTTCTCCACGCCCCACTAATAGCCTGTGCTGTGCCCTACAAACACATCCCATATGCGTGTGTGTGTGTGTGTGTGTGTGTGTGTGTGTGTGTGTGTGTGTGTGTGTGTTGGTACATGTTAGCGTCCCGCGCACCACTCCCTCTTGTTAGCTGACACCAGTGTAAAGCCCGGCACCTCTCCGTGCTGCCACTCGCCCCTGCACGACTTTCAGCACTCTCCCATAACCGCCTGCTTCCTCCCCTACACACACACACACACACACACACACACACACACACCCTGATCCGTGAAGAGCTGTGGAACCTGAGCCTGAGACCCCCTCCTCCAGCTCCACCCACACCCCCACCCGCACCCCCACCCGCACCCTCGCCAACCGTGCAGTCAGTTGTGGCAAAGCCTGGAAACACCTGATCATGAGCACCAAACACCAACTCTCCCCTCTCCCTCTCCTCCGATCCCTCTCTCCTTCTCTCCTCTCCTCCTCCTCTCTCTGTCTCTCTCTCTATCCTTCCCTCCATGCCCCTGTCAACAATCACTTTGTGTGCCGGCTATAAGTGGGACGTTTCTATTTCCCCTCCAAAAATGCGTACGCACTCTCTCTCTCACACACACACACACACACACACACACACACACACACACAGACCCACGCGGATGAGAGGAGAACTGCACCAACATCCTCAGCAGCAAAATAAAAAAAGAGGCGCTATCTCTTTAAATGCCCCCACCTCTGAGGGAACGGGGGGGGGGGGGGGGGGGGTGGTGTGGTGGGCGCAAGTGGGGCAGAGGGCAGAATTCCGGAGCGGCACGTCTGTGCGCTGATCCAGGCCGCGGGGGGGTCACGGCTGCCAGAGGGGGCGGGGGAGGGGGAGGGGGAGTGGAGGTGGGGGGGGGGGGGGGGTGAGGCTGGGGGCCCTGTCACTTATCAGCTCGGGCCGAGCGTCGCCCAGGGCCAGAGTCGGGAAGCAGCGCAGGAATGTGTGTCCTTCCCTCTGAAGGTGAAGAGAGGAGACGCGACACGCACACAGTCCGACGCGCGCGCACACACACACACACACACACACACACACACACACACACACACACACCAACGCGCCAACGCGCACACACTTACACATACGCATGCATGCACGCATAGACGGAACCAGCAGCTGCGGGAGGCTGTTACTCTCGCACGCATATGTGCACCCACAGGAACCAACCCTCTCACACACACACAGACACACAGACACACACACACACACACACACACACACACACACCCCTACAGCAAATCCCTCTTATCCTCTAAAATACAAATCAGAAGAGCAGTGTGTGACAGGGCTAAATCAGAAAGGTACTGGCAGAAAGTTACACGATGAAAGGTGATCAGCCTTCACACACACACACACGCACGCACACACACACACACACACACACACACACACACACACACACACACACACACACACACACACACAGAGCAGTTATTCTCTAATGTTTCCACAAATGAGAATTGTCTGAACAGGAAAATAAAACACAATCTTCAAACATGCACAGATTGTTTGCTTACTTCACCTGGCAGGTAAATGAATGAGTCTTTAGCAGCTGCAGTGTATTCATGTGTCCACTAGGGGGCTTTGATAAAGTTATTTGCATGCAGTACCTAATAACACACACTAGATGGTGCTAGTCCAGCCCTGCTTCTACAGTCAATGGCAGTGTGTGGTGTCTGGCGTAATATACAACTCGTAGCTGAGCGCTGATTGGCAGTATAGAGCATGACACAAAAATAATACTAAAATACATAAAATAACCCAAGGCTGTGCTACCTAACATGCATCGTAGAAGACGTCTTTAATGATAAGTCAAAAAGTCCAAGAGACAGAGTTCCCCCAGTGTTAGTCCATGACCTATAAAGCACTGGACGTTCAGAGACAGGAATAAGCTTTCACAAGTGTGTCCTGGCCAAGGTCTGTCAGGTCATAAAGATTCCAGCAGTCCAGGCCTGTTCAGCATATGGTGAAAAAGATCAACCTCTCAGTATATATGACACTGGGTGAGGCCCTCACAGAGACGGCAGTTAAAACACGCTGTTAGGGCAAGAAAACAAGCAAAAACACACGTCCGTCTCACTAAGATAATCAACGCAAAGACAGATACAGAGTCAAGTCAACAAAAAGGAAACAAATTGCATTATTCACACACACAGGCATGCACGCACACACACACACACACACACACACACACACACACACACACACACGGGCAGTCAGAGCTTAACCATTAGCGTCTTACCTTTGGCAGTGTTGGGTTCAGGAGGCTGGTTGGGGTGGAGTCTGGTTGTGACTGACAGCGGGTTGGCCTTGTCCTGCACGTCCCGGGGTGCAAGACTCTGCAGGACGCTGGTTATCTTGGGAAAGACCCGTTGGTGCGGCCGGTGGCTGACGAAGGACGAAGGGGCGGAGTCTTTCGTGGCGTCACCCGAGCCAGCGGCTTCCTCCTCCGCTTCTCGGACCTGCAGGTGGAATGACGGGCCTGTAATCAGTGCAGCTTGAAAGAACACCAGCATAACACGGGAAGGGCTGGACTATGGTGGAGCGCAGGGATTAGAAAACAGGGACGTAGTCAGATTGGGTCGGGCTTGGGTTGAGTTTACAGTTCACACGACAGTCCTCAAGGTCCTGCTCCAGGTCTCAAGAGTCAGGTGTGGTTTTATTGGTTACAGACATAATTGAATAATCTCCAAGGTATTACAAAATCCAAAACCAGATTGGGATTTGAGGTCCAGATTTGAATACTACTGGTAGGAGTGTGGTGATAAGGGTCAATTATCCTTCTGCGATCCACTGCCTTCCCGATCATCAATCACAGGAAATGGCCCTAGCCCCTCCCCCTTTCTCCCCCCCAACACCCTCATCCTCCCTGTCTCTGCTTTTCATTCCATCCCCCTGAGGGCCGCCTGAAAGTGGTCTCGCCGCATCATTTTAAAGTTAAAAAACGGCACAAAAACAGCAAAATGTTGCACACTTCCTGTGCAACCAGCGTGGAGCGTGTGGGCCTGCTGTGGAGACGACGCACAAACACGGTTTTAATGGCACCGCGGGGCACAAGAAAGAGCTCTGGCCAGAGCCCTATCAGGGTAGTGGTGGTGCATGCATATGTGTGTGTGGGTGTGTGTGTGTGTGTGTGTGGCACTGAGCAGCGTGGAGCGAGAGAAGCTGCCCCTGCCCTAGCCTCCGGAGACCATCCCACAATCCCATCCATCTGCGCGTGACGCGTCCTCCGTCTCTGACACTTTAATTCCCCGATCAACTTTATCAACCATCTGCTCCAGGGGAGCGTGGGGGGGCCGTGGCTCCGCCCCCCTCTCGTCTCCTCCGGCGGAGCGGGCGCGCCTCCTTTTCTGCACGCTGGCCCCTGCATTAGCCCCACGCTGGGGGCATCTCTCTATCAGTGTCCTGCTCCCACTGTAGTGCTCAGCCTCTCTCCCGCCCTGGGGCTGGCCGCGCTCACGTGACCAGCACACCGCTAAAACGTGCCCTGCAACGGAACGGCGTGACGCAGACACACACACGCGCGCGCGCGTACTGGTGCAGGCACGCATGCACACACACTCACACATTCACACGCCCTGTTTAGGAAGATCGTTGGGGGGGGAGGGGGGGGGGGGCATTTCTCAGCTGTTGAGATGGCGATGCAGGAGGAAAGGCAGAGACAGGTGTTAGTGGCGGGGCTGGGGGGCGGTGCCGGGCCGGGTGGGGGGGTGTTTGGGGGGGTTCTGGAGAGATCTGAGGGGAAGTGCCAGAGGACAGCTGCTGCTTCGAGTCCCTCACCCAGACCACACGGCCATCAGAGACAGGAGCCAGTGGAGAGCACACGCATTCTGTACAGACCATTCCTCCATAATGACACGCACGCCACCACACCGCACACAGCCCTGGAACCTCACCCCTGAGAGCCCAGCGCTGGGGTGGGGGGACAGAGAGAGGGAGAGGGAGAGAGGGAGAAAAAGCAAGAGGGAGTGAGGTAGAGAGAATGAGGGAGCAAGAGAGGTAGAGAGAGAGTGAAGGAGAGAGAGGGATGGGGAGAGAGTTGGAAGGAAGAAGAGAGAAAGAGAGGATGAGAGAAAAAGAAAATAACAATGACAGAGAGTGAGAGAGGGGAGAGAGAGAGAGAGAGAGAGAGAGAGAGAGAGAGAGAGAGAGAGAGAGAGAGAGAGAGAGAGAGAGAAAGAGAGAGTGAAAGCCATGCCAATGTTTCAAATGCTGATAATGAATAAGGGGTCGGTGATTATGAGCAATCGCGTCCTGGGGATTTCCAGTAGGAAAAGTGTGTGAGGGTGTGAGTGAGTGAGTGTGTCACTGTGTGTGTGTGTGTGTGTGTGTGTGTGTGTGTGTGTGTGTGTGTGTGTGTGTGTGAGGGTGTGTGTGAGCCTGCCATTGATCCTGCTTCCTCTGTCCTCTTATATATGTATGGGGGGACATGCACAAGAAAACACTTCACATAAACTGTCCATTATTAGCCTGTCTCTGGCCGTGGACGTGCAGACGTGTCTCTGTGAGGTAAAGACAGCTCAGAGCCACACAACACTTTCTGCTGTCCACAGACCTCACAGTTGGCACAACACAGTGCAGTACCAGCAATCTTTTTTTCCAGATTTGTTACTTAATACTTTATATAAATATATAAAATAAACCATGAAAGTAGTTGAAAGTACCACACGTTTACAGATAAACGGAGTGGACTTTAGTACAACAATGTATGAAATGTTTTAGTACACCAATAGCGAAAATAGAATGGATGAATTTCAACAACTGGGTTAATGACATTAGTGATGTTAGTTACTCTTAGGGCACTGTAACACACTTACGCTTTCTACAGGTGAGGCTGGTTTTTGTTCACACACTGATACCTACGGACAGAGCAGACAAACTTCAGTGAAATCAAACATGGAACTTTACTGAAGAAAAAAAATCATCTTGCAATACCAAAACCTACCTGTGGAGGGGGCTGTGTCCTCACTTCTTCACTGTTCTCCTGTGGAAAAACAAGGCCTCTGATCACACAGAGTATCACCCTGTTATTCCTTAATTACATGAAACCTGTTATCCAGTTGACTCCCACACATTAATATGCAAAACCAAGTGTACAACTGGAAAGAAGAAAAAACCCAAAGGGAGCGTAGGAGGCAGGATGTGACCAGCTGAGTGTGCGTGTCTGCCGTGGTTCTCCGGTACTGGGAGCCATCATGGATTGGCGCAGCTGCTGGTGCAGATGTCTGTGCTGGGATCACGGTGTGACCAAACCGGCCAGCCTACGTCCACCCCGGCCAGCGCTCGCTGCGCACGGTGTTGCCATGGCAACCCTCGTGAGAATCCTACCCCTCGCATTAGTGTAGCGTGAAAGAGAAGGGGGTGACAAACGCCCCCCCCCCCCCACACACACACACCCCTTACCCAAATCAGGAACATGTCCTGGAGAGAACATTTAAAATGTTCTTTCATTCACGCTAATCTGTAGGTGCGGGCACATGCACAGGCATGCACACGGGCGCGCGCGCGCACACACACACACACACACACACACACACACACACACACATCAGCATGGTCACACAGATTGATTGCAGCTCAGTGATGGCTGTAAACGCTCGCCACAGAACGGAAATACGTGCCAACCCGGACCCCCATCAGGCGCTCGGTCCTACACCACGACCCGGCCGAAGAAATGCACACACACACGCGAGCGTGCACGAACACACGCAGACACGCGCCGACACCAACGCATGAAAAGAGAGAGAGAGCGAGAGAGCTGTAAAGAAAAGTGGAATAAGACCAAAGGTGGGTGGCTCGTCACGAGAATTATGAAGAAATAATGAAAATAATGAGAAATAATGGAGAGGGAGAGGAATGGAGAGAAGACGGAGAGGAGAGACGTTGTGATTTATTTGGGCTGTTGAGCGACGTCTCTCCCTGTGGAGAACGTCCACCACACTAACCCCCCCCCCCCCCCCCCGGCGCCCTCCCAGATTAATGACCACAAGAGCAAGGTCACCTACACACACACCAACGCGTTCCAAACCCACGCACAAGCGCACAGACAGACAGACGCACAAACACACACTTGCACATACATACAAGCACATATTGCTTGCCAACACCAAATGCATGAGCATCTGTGCATGATCACACGCAACACACACACACACACACACGCATGTGGACACACACACACACACACACCTCCAATTAAGAGCACCAATGCACAAGATTTTGGGAAATCTAAAATACATTACAGGAGTAGCTCAGTACATTGATCGCTTGTTTGCAATCACAGAGTCAGAATCCAGTACTGATAGAGGACTGACAGAGTACAGTCATATTTGTTTAATACGCCTTTTATACAAATGTTTAAATGTTTCATATTATGGTTAAAGGTACAATAATAGTAAATTTCTTTTATATATCAACCTTACTGCCTATAAAACATCTTTACAACAGATTCTTCTAGTTCCTCAAGAGCTCACAGAAAATGAACTGAGTTTTAATTCCACTGTTTACATGGACGTGCATCCATGTTTGTTCTATTAAATCCGATGGTGGCAACTTCCAGATTCCCTACATGCACCTCTCGTCTTCAGTGTGTGCACTGGTGGGTCAAAACGCTGCTGCCTGATGTGTATCTTTAAAGAACGACGACGTCACGTGGAAATGCTGGTGATCTTCACGTCTTCGTCCCTTCTGAGGCCTCTAACACAGCACAAACGTGATTGGCTGACCTGAGATCAGCCCTGAATGAAGGAAATGTTCCTTAACTCCCACACTAACAAACATGGTACCTCGTAGTTTACACCATCGGTGCCATTGGGAACAACAGAAAAGCTCGGATTTTTTAGAAATCAAATTAGAAAATTGCAAACTCTAAAAGAACTGGACTTTGATTGCCAGATACGGCTTGCTTCTGTTCTGACACCAGAAGAAATATGTGTAATCTGTTTAATTCATTATAAATAGGCACTGTACATGAACACAGTACTGGCTGTGCTAACAGGGCAGGCGATATTGTCTTCCCTGCACTTTATGATAGGAAATCCTCATACTGGAACAAGGTAGGGCGTGAGGAAGTGGAGCGGCGGACCACGCAAAGGAAGCCGTCACATTGTTTATAAATCCCGAATGCAGAAACGACCATGAACTTACCACCAGGGCCCACTTCTGACACGCCAACGCACAGCTCGTGCACTAGGTGTGCGGCCCCGATCTCGTTAATCTAGCTTTACCCCGTACGCCTCGATCCGACGGCGGGACACTGGGAGAGCCTTCAAGGCCCCGAGCCTGCACGGTGCTCAGGGAGTCAGCATGTTTTGCGCTCTCTCTCTCTCTCTCTCTCTCTCTCTCTCTCTCTCTCTCTCTCTCACTCACTCACCTTCAAATTAAGCTGTACTCCTGGTGATGCTTTAGGGGGGAGGTTCTCCCTCCCTGATTGCTCTGTAGGTGTTCGGTTTGCAAGGTTACTCTTCAAACTGGAGACCTGCTCACTGCAAAACATGTTAGGCCACAGGGCGCAACACATTTAATAAAAGAAGCAATCATCATGGTAGGGACAATTTCATTATTTTACTAATTGTTTTAGAACAATCTCTCATTAGAGCTGTGTGAGCTCAGTTTACCTACTGATTTAGTATGGTTTAACGGATGTATGAATGAATGAAGCAAATGTATCACAATATTTAATCAAAGAGAATAAACATTTTTGTGTTAATTAAGACTGAGATGTAGATGTTTTATTCAGTATTTACTCCATCAGATGTACTGACTCTGGTGAACAGAAGGGGCATAATGAGTCTATACCAGGAATGGTTAAGATGGTCAGCAGCTTTTCTCCCGCCGAACCCCGAGCAAAAGATCTTGGAGGTCTTGAACTCCTCCACCTCCCCGATGACGAGCACCTGCACATCTCCGTCCCTCCCCAGCTGCCAGCTCACGCTTTTGTTGGGGGCTACATAGAGTCAGAGGCGGATGGGGGGGGGATGAAGGCCCAAGATGCATCAGGGCTGTTATGCTTTAAACCCTATTTTAGTTATAGTACAATAACGGCAAAAATCCATTTTGCTGTGGTCAACAAAGCCTATGAAAAGGGAGTCCACGCCATATACTGTAGACAAAACATAGGGTGTAAAAGTATTTTCTACAGTTCAACGATCTGACACAAATAAATGGAGGTTCAGTTTCAGGAAATGTGACATCTACATAAAAGGAGAGGCTCGGTAGCCGTAGAGGGAAGACTGAAGACTGTCGAAATGAACTGGTTCTTCCAGCACGCCTTGTGGCGAAGAGACAACATTCCAGCCTGGCGGGCTGACTCGGGCAACCTGGGAGGCTAGGAGATGACAGCCTCGTCATATATGCCTGAAACCAAACGATGGCATATTCACGCTCCCTACAGAGGTAATGACTGGCATTAAAATGACGAGGGGTATAGTTACTGAGGGTAGCATCTCCAGATCTCCTGAGGTTAAAATGTTTCTTCAAGGCCCAAGAAAGGAAGGTTTCAGGCACTATTATTAACCACGTATTAAATGCTGAAGAATGACGCGTCTTCAGATTTCAGCTGTTTCACTGATTGCTTGACTGAATTTCAATGGAGAACAAACCATATATCTCATGGCAAAAATCATAACTAAATATCTGAGGCTGACAGGAACATGAAGTAAAACTAATGTCAGCTTTTGGAAATGGAAGTCATTCGTCCAATTAGGGAAGCTGTACAAACACAACACACACACACACACACACACACACACACACACACACACACACACACACACACACACACACACACACACACACACACACACACACACACACACACACACACACATCAAGTTAGGGATATTTGGCTTTTGGGTGAAATTTCGGATGACCCTTAAGTGCATTCTAACCTTTACAGGTGAACTTTAAGTGTCTCTACATTTTTGAATGCACATGTCCAACTGTTCAATGTTTCAGTACTTTTTGCACACCTTGCTGTTCTCTAACAAGGAGCTTAACAGCAAAATTCACAACAGGTGTTTGATTCATGAATCAATCAATACATATTCTGGTTCAATTAGAAATGGTATTTCAACAGAGCATCATGCTGTTCACATGTTGACACCATGAGACCAAAGACACCTAACAACCGATCAACATCACCTCACCATTACGAGGCTTCTAACAGGATGTTCTCAGACTGAAGTGGCCACTTATCATAGAGTTTCACGGCTTGCAACAGAGTTACAGAGAGACTGGAAGAGTCCCAGAAAGGCATAGAGGTGGACGTCCTTTGACCACATCCCGCACTGGTGACCGCTTCATTGTGAACAGTGTCCTGTGGAATTGGGTGATGAATGCCACACAACTCCAGGAACATTTAAGGGAGGCGAGAGGCACCAAAGTGTCAACTCAGACCATTCAAACCTGTTTACATCAGAGTGGTCTACGTGTTAGACGACCTGGATGGATACCTGACCACACCACCAGGCACAGGTGTCATCATCTTGCATGGGCCAGGAAACGTTTACACTGGACAAAGGACCAGTGAACCTCAGTGCTGTTCACTGATGGAAGTCGATTCACGCTGAGCAGAAATTATGGTCGCCAATTATGTCGGAGACGTCAAGGAGAGCACTACGCAGTACGCACCAGCCACTGTTGTCCCCAGACGAGCCTTTGGTAGTGGTGGTGATGTTGGTGTGGGCAGGTGTGTCTAGTCAGAACTGCCCTACACTTTGTGAATAGAACAGTACAGCCCATACTATTTGAATAACATCATTAATCCAGTTTTGTTGCCTCTGCATAAACAACACAGGCATTTCCTCTTCATGGAGGACAATGCTCCAGTTCCTGGTCGCATCATTAGGGAACGGCTGCTGGAGACTGGGGTATCTCAAACGGAGCGGTCTGCACTTCCTCCAGATATGAATCCTATAGAAAACCTGTAGGATCAAATGAGTCCCCAAGTAGACGTTCGTAACTCTTCACCCCAGAACCTCCACGACCGGAGGGCCAACCTCAAAGAAGAGAGCCACAGCAGACATTAAGTCCATTTGTGAACAGCATGAGACGTTGTTATCAAACTGTAATTGCTCGAGAGTACATGACAAGTTATTGAGACATTGACATTGTTTTGTTGGGATTATACCCGCTACTGTTGGCTTTCGTTTCAATACATTTTGAGATAAGGAAATCACCATTGCATGCTTCTGATTAAATGCCCATATTTCATGATATAATATCACTGTAACGTGAACTTTTTACATTTTACATAAATTTCACCCAAACAGCAAATATTCCTAACTTTTTGTGAATATATATGTGGAAATATATAATATATATGTATTATGTCATCGACCCTGTGATTATCAGCTGTTGAGCTGTGGTCTTTATACGAAAACACGTTGAGTTCACTTATCGGATGGTCTGCAGATCAATTGGATGCAGGATATAAGCTAAATGCAAACGACTCGAGCTCAGACGGATAGATGTTCACACAATACATGTTTGGCGCACAGCTGTGAAGCCTCATTTCCTGAAAATGATCCCTCGATCAGATTAGCCGATAATTTACCAGAACACATTACGTGTTGCGTAAACTCTACTGAAGCAAAAGCAGAAACAATATGATAAGCAAACGTTTTTATGATAAAGCAAAATTGGACATAATTGGACTGGAAAACCCAACGTTAAAAATGCATCACCTTCTAATTAATATTATTAAAAGAGGAAGTTCTTTTAGCTGGTTATTGTAGCCTGGATTTCTGACAAATGGACAAATAAATATTCAGACATGACTGGTTCTGGACATTTCGGCTAATCCCAAAGTTTTTGTGCTAAAAAGAATCTATTTCTCAGTGATTTCTTGTGACTACAGTTAGATATAAAGGTCACTTTCTTGTTGTGTCTATCCAATCATAAACACAGTGATCGAGATTAACTTCTACAAGCATGCAGATTTTCTTTCTTTCTTTCTTTCCTTCTTTTTCCCCCCTCAATTGTTTTGAGTACACGCACTTCCTGGACACCTCCTGCTGGAGTGACTCTTATGGCCGCTGGGCAGCATGGAACAGCCTGCAAGCAATTCGCCCTCTTGCTCGTTAAACAAACCCAGTATGGACGTGTAGCCCAGTACCACCTCAAACCAGTTTGGTTTGATTCTAACCTCTCAGCCAATAAGACAGAACAACGTAGCAGTTTAAATATTCTGCATGTTTTATAGTTTTAATATTGCCTTCGTGTGACTTATCTCTGTAACAGAGAGGAGGCTGTGTAGAATCCACTCGAATGGCCTAAACTGTGCTGGGATTTAGAGCCACCATATTGTACGAGTGTGGTGTAGGGAGATCACTGAGCAGCTGAGGAACAGCTGAGGATGTCTCAAGGCAATAGAAGCCTCTCTGTTCTCCAGCGAGTCCCGAAAAGAGACTCGATAATAACTGCTTTGTTATGGGCCCGGCCAGGAAGCGGCTTCCTCCTGAACTGACGAACCCGTCAAGGCAAATGAGCGGCTGTCCGGCCCCCGTGTGACCTGCAGCTTGCAGAGCTCTCCGCCTCAACTCCCGCCCGGTCCGCTAAGACGGGCCTGCGGCCTGCGATTCCACCGACCCAATTATTGTACTTTTTTTTTTCCGTCCACGAAGCCACCCACGACTGTCATAAAAAAATGCTGACGGGTCAGATTCTGAGCCGCCTGAATGTCAGAGCAGTTTAAGGCGACGTGTGCCCGTGCGTCTGGAGCCAAGTGGACTAATGTGTGCTAACCCGTACTCCTCGCTGCTCTGCAGTGTATCTCTAGCACCGAGTCTCACGCTCAGACAGCCTGAAGTGTTAACCCCACCTCACCCCTTTCCCTCTCTCATTCGGGACAGCTGGCTTCCACAAGGAGGTCACATCTGGGGCAAAGGTAGTTTGAGTCTTTGAGTGAGCGCTGTGTTACAGCGTAGCACGCTGCCTGCATGCCATGACTTGAAGGCTGTTGTCTTCAGCAGAAAGAACTGGCTGCTAAGGAAATCTCATTAATATCAGCACTGACACTTTCAGACTACAACCCTAAATGTTCTGTGTCACTTTCAGAATACAACCCTAAACATTCAGTATCACTTTCAGAATGCAACTGTAAACATCCAGTCTTGTTTCTTCTCTCGCATTTTCATCCAGAACTCTTCTCAACATGCTCTTTCGTTATAAAGGTGTTTGCTCTGTGTTTATCAACTACTGTCTGTTATGTTGTCAGTGCTGAACTGTTTTTGTGGGTGTTTTTGTAGCACTCATCACTGTAACACAGGATGTTCCTACCACAGGTACCCACACGATCATCTGAGCAGTTCAACCCTGACTGAGTCATTACCATATTTAGCCCTGGCAGTTTAAAGATACAAGCTCAGACATGTATGCTTAAGGTCATTGTGCGTGCTGAGTGTCACTTGAATGTGTGGGAGGTGTGTTTGATTGGAGCGAGAAGGTGTGTTCGAGTTTTGCACAGGGAGTGTTTTTGCCAAAAAACTCTCCCATGTGTTTAGAGACTGTTGCTAAAGTGCACGATTACACTCCGAGGCCTTAGAGAGTATGGTAGGCACAAGTCACTACCGTACAACGAGTCACTTTGTTGCTATTCTGGAGTAGCCGTTGGCAGCTGTGGGCCGTTCCGGTGCGGAGAGGAGACAGATGTTAGGAGGATGGAGTCGAGGTTGTGAGGTTGGGAGTGCAGGTGTGAGTCGGAGGTGTCGGGTGGGAGAGCTCTACCTGTCTTAGCTTTGGGCTTACAGGACTGCTCCTTCTCCAACTTCTCCTCGTGCTCCTCCCAACGTCGGACCTGTTCCTGGCGCATCTTCAGGAAGAGAGTCCTCTTCTGTTCCTCGTTCAGGGCGCCCAGCACCTCTGGCTCGATGTACATATCCTTCAGGATCTGCTGCAGCATGGCTCTCCGTGATGGTATCGGGGTGCTCCTCTCTGCGGGGGCGTGTGGGGGGCGGGGGTTGGGGGGGGTTTCGCTCCTTTAGAAGGGGGGTGGGATGACCAGGGGCTGCCCGGCCTCTCACCCGCTCACCACGCACATACTCTCATCACTGATCTACAGCCAGACACTGGACAGACGTTCGGGAAAAAATGACAGGTTACAACATCTGGAAACAATCTCACTCTCTCTTTCCCTCCCTCTCTCTCTCTCTCTCTCTCTCTCTCTCTCTCGTAGCCAGTTTTGCTTGCTTGCTCTATCACTTAGTATTTTTGTGTCAAAATGTATCATCTTACAGATCTCTACTTCTTACTCCTTTCTCTTCTTTGTTTGTCTTTCTTTCTCTTTTCCCCTTTTTTCTCACTCTTTCTTTCACTACCTACCTCTCTGCCGTTCTTTTTGTCCTTCCTGGGCTGCCTTCTCTGTGCCCAAACCTTCTCTTCCGTCTTTAAGCCAGTTCTCAGCTCCTGGGTGCCATCACTAGTCAAACACACTGCTGCTCAGCACTGTTCACTTTAATGGGAGGAGATTCCACCTCCCCCCTCCTCACCACCACCACCACCACCACATATCCACCCACCCACCCCTTTACAAACTCCCACAAGGCAGTGGGGTTCTATTTTAGCCCTGTCTCTGTGTGGCTGTAACTCAACTACGGCGGCGTTCCCAAAGTACGAAGCGTGCGTTTACAGCAGAGAGACGAATGCGGCGCCTCCGAACAGTTTATGATGGGTAGAAGAGGAGCGTTAGGGAGGAGGGAGACAAAGGGGAGGGGGGGGGGGGCTGAGGGCTCTCTCGACCGGCACCCTCACTCAACTACAGCTAATCTGTGCCGAGCCAATGAGGCTGGTGGGTGAGAGTGGAAGCAGGAGTCAGGGAGGGAGAGAAGAATGGTGGAAGAAAGATTACAGTTGTACTCACAGTCGGGTGCGGACGGTCTACAGCAGGCTTTACTGAGAGGAATGAGTGGAGCAGTCCGTCTTGCCTTTGTGTATGACTTAGCTGGTGACATCACAACATTCCATGCTCTCTCTCTCTCTCTCTCTCTCTCTCTCTCTCTCTCTCTCTCTCTCTCTCTCTCTCCTCTCTCTGTCTCTCCTGTTGCTCACTCGCCCTCTCTCTCGCCCACACTCACTCTCTGCCCTCTCAAAAATGCATAAACAGACACATTTCCTCTTTCCCAGTGACTCTGCTAGGGGGGAAAGGCTGAGGAAGCAGAGAGCCCAGCTGCAGGAGAGAGAGGGAGGGAGGGAGGGAGAGAGGGAGTGGCAGAGGGAAGGAGAGGGGGAGTGGGGAGGAGGCACATTGAGCAGGAAGAGGGGAACCAGCATGCGTACACACACATCGCCTCACCAGGGAGCCTTAAAGAACACAGAGGGAGGGCATTCTCCACCTCCACATCATGTAGCTTCATTACAAGAGCTTCACCCTTAGTAATAGAAACTAATAAGGCACAGGGCGTCCCCCTTATCATGACTTACTATTTCATTATACATATATAACCTATAGTAAGCTGTTTCGATAAACAATTATATATTAATTCCTTCTTAAACTTGCATTTTTTAGTAATGATCACCAGACTAATGAGCTTATTTAATGGCCAGTATAAGCAATAGGCAACTGTCAAGAGCACAAAAGTTGTTGGGACAACTATAATCAGTGGTGTGTCTGCCCCGTAGTAGGCTGTGTTTCTAGAATCTAACACCAGGTGTCACTCAAGAGCCGATTCTTCTTAAACCTTCAAACTCTCCTGAAAAATAACAAATGGGAACGGAATTACTATATCCAGCACATTTTCTTGTTGTAATTATTAAAATAACGACCTTTATTTTTATGGTTTCATGTCATTTTCTCACAGTATTTCTTCAGAATTTCACATTTTCCCTATTATTCAAAGTGAATATTTTACCACGTCAATGTTTTCCCCACTGATTCAGATCCCCGAATATTTAAGGCATCTTCTATTTTTACTTTCATAAAAATTGTTTTGAACCATTGATCCACTAGTTTCCCCCCGTAGGCTACCTCGTGTCCATGATTTTTAGTTTCTTGACCAACAGCACCATCTGCTGCCGAAATGTTTAAAAGACTTTAGAAATCGTTGTTAATTGTACTTGCTGTATTAGCACCAAGTCGAAATGTGGGTATCTCATATAATACACATTTCGCTGTTGTTGTGTGTAGCCTATATTACAACTATGGAGGCCAAGTCTGCATATTTCATATATACTGGCCACGCACAGTGGGACTATTAGAGCTTTTCCATTCATTTTATAATCAGAATATTTGCAGTCAGCTCCTTGGCTGGTGAAATTAGCCATTATCAGTATCGCTTATCAAGGTTCAGTTCTACCCAGACTGTGTTCGGCTCCCTTCATTCTAATTTATTCATTCGGTTTATTATATTCCACAGGTTTTATTAAGCAGGTGTTCATGAATTCAGATAATAGCAATATGTAGCTTGATGATCTTGACAGCTAAACATTTACTGTATGCATCCTTAAAAACATATTGGTCCTGAATATACTCACAGGAAATCATTAACTAGCTTGGAGAAAATGTGGGTAAAACATAGATGACACTCAAGAAGCGTCAGGATTTAATCTTATGTAATCTGGAGTCGTATACAGTGCTGCAATGCTGTGAAAAGGTCCTATCATTTCCAAGGTTGACTTCCAGCAGTGAGGATGGCTTCAGTCCTGCTCCTGGACCACCTGATACACACACGAGGGCCGTTCGTCCGCTCGCACGTCTGTTTCAGTTCACAAAACATAGTTCATTCCGGGTTTTTATGTTTCTTTTGTCAGACTGTCACCACAATTAATTAAATTAACAAAACGCACATTTGTTTGCGGTAATAAGGCAATTTGCGTGTACACATGCAAGCTCACGCCTCCATTGGTCAATAAAAAATAGTAACGTTACAGCTGTTGTCCACTAGATGGCACGTCACTCAACAGCAGAAGGAGTCGATTTCATGTTTTTGCTGCATAGGCTGTGCAGGTCATGCGGCTGTCGCTTTAGATAGGTGGTTATTGTTTGTTCCCGGTTTGAATCTGATGAGCAGGAGTGTGGCTGTGGTGAGCAGTGATAGGGGAAACACTCACGGTTTAAGCACTTCAGGCCAATCTGTGAGATTCACAGGTTAACATGTTGGTTAAGGTGTTAAGTTTAGCTACAAGTCCAGTAAATGAATGCTGATTTGAAATAACAACAACCAAACCTTAAGCAGAAGTGACAATATACCACTTTATAGTCACATCATTTAATAATACTGATGTAAAATTAAATATTTTCTGTTGTTTATTTCCTTTATGGCTAGATTTGGGATGAGTACACACAAATTCTAACATTTGGGACACTCCATTGATAAAACATGACATTATATATAAAAGAAATACAGTTATAACAAATTCATTACAAACGTATAGTCATCTACCAATATAACTACAGTTTAAAATGTGTAGTTCTAAACAATGTGTTATGAATCTATAGTATCAATCAAGACTAAAAGTAGTTGTGTTAAAAAATATATGCAGTTTGGATACACCCTAGACCCTGAAGAGGCAAGCACTACAAGTTCAGGAGGTCACGCAGACAGACGTCCCGCATGCAGACAGACGTCCCGCACGCAGACTGCAGACGCAGCGCTGCAGGCCTTGCAGGATTACACGCAACGGTCATTCCCACATTTACTTGTAGAGTATGCGAGCGTAAAGAACCTGGCCTGCCAACTAATTCTAATATGCCAACACACAGCAGCAGCTTCTCCACCTAAAACTTGTTGAGTCATCAAACAGAGGGATGCGTGCGTAACTGACAACTTCCTGTCCTCAAATCACGATTTAGGAGTGAATGCTGCTTTTAAAGACATCATCATTTCAATGTTTGGAGGGCGCTTGTTCAAATTATGGTTGGCTATTTTGCTGATCTGATTATACATTTGTTGACAACTGAAAAACTAAGTGTTTAATATTTCTGCTGTGCAACATGGCAGTCCTTTGACGTGGCAAGAACAGCAGCATCCTGCAGCAAACATTTGATCAGAAGGAATTTTAAAATGTTCACAGAATTTCACATAATTTGGAGTAACCGTATGTGGCAGTGGGACACGAAAAACACAGGATTAGCATTTCATCTGTGTGAGAGGTCAAAGTCGTGCGGTCTGAAGCAAAGTCACAACCAGACCTCAGAATGCTTTGCTTGACAGTAAAATCTTTATGTCCGGATTGAGGACACTGGCCTTTTAAATTTATTAACAGTTTTGAGAGACAAACTGATGCAATAGTTTGTCATAACAGATGGGGGGGGGGGGGGGAAAACCTAACAATTAATTTTATGGACCTTGGCTTTGAAAATATTGGAACTGATTCTAAGCAAACACGTTTAAAATAATGATATTTTGAAATATGTGAGTAGAGAAAAGCAAAAAAAGGTGTATGAAGTAGAAGTCTCGTAGGTGTCGGTCAGTGTCCACAGAAGACATGAGAGACTCACTCTCTCAAACAACCACCAAGCCATGCTACGAGTGCTAAAGCAAGCAAGTCTTCAGGTGGTTTGACAAAACCACAAAACTTGAACTTGAAAGAAATATAATTCCTATTTTTGTTTGGGAAACACTCACATCCAACAGTCAAGTAATTTAATGAGTTCGGATACTCAGAGTATAATATATTAAACTTTTTATAATAACATTTTTTTTTGTATGTGCATGTATTCTTAAAAATGTTAGTATACCATGTTTAACACCAAAATTATAAAAAAATGACAATGTAACATGCCAGGGATTTTAGCATCATGATGTGACTGATTAGACTTTAGTAGTAAAATGATTAGGAGTCTGAACAAATTCCACATAAATCATATTTACACACAGACAACTTCACTGAAGTCAGTTATCCAATATTGTCGTCTTCTATTAAACAACCACTCAATCCCTCAATATTTGCAGAGGAACAAAGGAACAACACAAGGAAATTGAAAATTAAACTCTTTTTGTGAGATGTGGGTAAATTAACATTTCTTTTATTTTAAAATTTGTAAAATGTACATAAATTATATTTGACGCATCACCACCGAACATGTTATTCAGTAATCCTTCTTGCAAAGGGAAGGAACGCAAGAGATAAAGAAAACAAAATTGCACAAGACATTCCTCGTGGAGAGCTTCTATATATATTTTTTTGAACAAAGATTGGTCAGACATTTTCTTCAGCTGGGACAGCAATGTGCTACTGACATCGACCACTGAAACCAGAAGACCTCACCAGACCCTGCATCGCCACGCTTCCCCCAGTCGTGCTCAGAAAGGCGACGGGAGATCAGAACCGCTCGGCGCCCCAAGACCCCGACACCCCGATTCCAGCCACCCCTAACCCTCCAGCCTTCTCACTACCAGAGAAATGGAGACAGTATGGGGTCGATGGAGAGTGTGGATGCTCACTACAACCACGGAGTGAGGTGAGGTGAGGTTGCGTGCTAAGCTCGCTTTCACCTCTTCTAGACTTAAGACCTTTTAGTGCAGATAAAGGCTTTTAAAATCTCAGAGACAGAAATGTGGAATTCAGCCACATGCTTCCAAATAATAACCCTTATTTTTAATTGATATACATATAATGCCGTCATTGGCACTTTTCATATTGCACACAGTAAGGAAATTTAGCACTGGAAATAAAATAAAAACAAACAAAGAAAAGCAACCTCAGTGAGGAGAAGACAAGTGTTCTGGAATAACACTGAAAAGTTTGGGGGGGGGGGGGGGGGGGGCAACAGGACACACTGACCGTTCCACGTAAACGAAGAATTCAGCCGCTGATAAACGACCCATTACAGCCGAGATCTAGAGCCGGGAGCGGACAGCCACATAATAGGAGACAACTGGGCCCCCAGAGCCACAGCCAGCCTCACCACCAATCACCCATTCACCCGTCTAGACGCTGGCCAAGCCGGGCCCATAGAGAGACGTGAGCAGGGGCGTAGACATGGTCAGGGGCTAACCAATCCCTTTCTGGGTTTACATGAGGGCTGATGCCTGGATGCATTTGGGGGACAGATAGGAAAGGGGGAGGAGCCACCCATCACGTCTGTGATGGCACGTGAAGGAGCCGTGCTCAATGGGACTCTAAAGAAACGGCAAAGAAGAACGGAGAACCCAAACTTAGATCCGAAGCACCAGCCAGCGTGTAAGCGTGTGGAGTGTAAGGCACCAGGCTGTTTCAGTGCTGAAGAGTTTGCTCCTCAACAAGGAACACTAGAGTCAGGCTCTCCCGGCCGAGTGCACGTCGGCCAGCGGCCCCGCGCTCCGAGACGCAAGTGCGTCCTTCTCGTTTTGAGCTGCACGGCTCTCCGAAACGGGGCTCCTGCGCGTGGGTTGATCTACGGCTAACCTACAGACCTCCGTCAATGCAGGACGCCTCTTGAAATCCAGAAGTTTAGAAATGAGCCAGCCGCCGTGAGCGCAGTGGCCGGAGATCGACGGGCAAACGCCGAGGCGCCGTCCCGGTCCAGCTCACCTGCACGACGTGCTCAACCAACAAAGCGAAAGTGACGAGTCCATTAAAGTTTGAAGCGTGTACATTGGTTACCACACACCAGCACTGGGCCTGACTGTGATGAAGAACCACTGTAATCAGACTCAACCGATTTTATTTAGAACTACTCAAAGCTTCCGAGAGGCGGAGGGCACCCTCCTCTTCGTCACTTTCTTTTGATGAGTGCATGCTTTATCTGTGGATTAGCCATACCCCTGGGCAGGAGCTCCGTTTCGGCGAGTTTGTCCCGCAGCACTGTTCAAAACCAGGACGTAATCCCGTCACAGGGCTTCGCGGCAGGACGACGTATATCCGGCCAGGGCTCCCCCAACACAGGCCCTGAAGGACCCCTGAGAGAGAGAGAGGGAGGTCACTGCAACCCACCTGTCGCTCAGGTTGGATCCAACAGTCACGGACTTCGCGATTATCGATGTTTTACAGGTAGAACATAACCGAGACGCTTCTTGAAATGATTATTCGTTCGAGGAAGTGATCAAACGTTACGGACAGGGCATTGTCCATGCAACCACTAAACAAAGGTCCTGGAGGACTCACGCCGAATAATCCACGTCAGTGCAGCTGTGTACAGGTTACTATGCAACACCAACGTTCTGTGGTGCCAGTCAGACTCAACAGGGAGACTGAGAGCGTTTTTAAATCCTTCTACAGGTCGTCCTCCAACCCCCTCACTCAAAACGTGAGGTCATTTTCTTCTCTGTAAGCACTGAAATACAGCTGATTCACAAAATCATACTTTGTATATATTTCTACATTAGCACTTTCTGACAATCCTCTGTACATTTAACCAGGGGCCTGGTAATTTAGTTGCAAAACTTTTTTAGTCTTTCTGTCAACACTGCTCTTCCTTTAAAGTACCTTTATACCTTTTTATACACTTTGCATGACAATAAGACACAAATACATAGCATACTCATCGGCATGACAGTTATTTCAAGGGATAAAAATACACTGGTATTACTCCATACAACATCTTTGTAGAGGTCGCCATGTTAAGAACCACCAACCAGTTGAATAGCTTTATAGTAATCTGAGCAATGCATTCTGCAGTACAGTGAGCACTTGTAACCTTGCACGACTTAACCTGTACCTATTCCCCTCCATCTATGCTGATTGACAACTTGACAACAAGATTCCTGGCTAGCCCTCAGGTGATGCTATATATATATATATATATATATATATATATATATATATATATATATATATATATATATATATATCTGTGTGTATGTGTGGCATGATTACCATGACAACCTCTTAAGAGGATTTTAAATTTTGGTTAAAAAAAACTAAAACATCTGATTTGTGCTGAAGTTATTAGCTTACATGTAAAGGACTGGTTTCTCATATTTCGGCAATAATTCCATTTGAACATTGCAAACACTTTTTATAATATCTTCAACGTGTACAAAAGTTCTTGGTTAATAAGGGAAATAAACACTCAGTCCTTTATCTGTAATCAAGTAGGAAACACGGTTCATATATAATGTTATTACTTTGTTTAGCAGCCGCTTACAGTATTAATGGTGGATAAGTGGGGAACATCCAGCGATGGGTGACAAGTCACAACTGTCAAGTTTGTGGAGGTCTTTATCTTTTGTGGATAGCGCTCCCTTGAAGTTAAACCGTTACAGTTAAATCTTTATATTTCTTTCTTTTTTACAGTAAAGTTCTTTTACTTATAACTTCTTTGTTATTTTGATTATTTTCTCTCTTTTTTTGCATGTTTACCTTCTCCACCGGTTATCAATCCTCATCCCCGTCGTCGGCGGTCATCTCCCCCGGCTCGCACGCTCTCCTCTCCCGCTGCTTGTCTTGAATCTTTTTCATCTCCTCCGCGTATTTACAGAAAGTGTTCCCGAATTTGGACCACACTTTGTAGGGCACCGTGATAGAGTTGCGATAGGTGGGCTTCACTTCGCTCACCCTCATGAACACCCCGTACTTATTGGAGCCCACGTCGAAGAAGAAGCGCTTGTTGTCCACAGTCAACGAGGTCCCCTCGGGTAGCTCGGCGGGCTCGTCCTCCACCCCGTAGTCGTCGATGAGTTTGGCCAGAGCGTCGCGGAACTCGATGAGACCCTGCGCGGGAAGCGCGATGGTCTGACCCTGCGTGGAGCCCAGTCCGGGCCCCCGGTTCACGGTCTGTCGGATCCTCAGAAACCGGCCTCTCTGGTTCTCCTTTAGGTCCATGTAGTATTTCCGATTCTCCCGGACCAGAAACTCGCTCTTCAACGCGCGCCGGGGCTCGTCTTGCACCGCGTCCGGGTTGCTCGGCCCCAGCTGGGCGTAATGTTCGATGAAGTCCCCGAGGTAGTCGCGGAACTCGACGGCCACGGACATGGAGAGAGTGAGGCGGCTCTTGTTCCCGCCGGCCCCGACTTCTGCTATCTTCAAGAATCGGCCCTTCGCGTTCTGCTTTACGTCCAGATAGAAACGTTTGTTCTGAATGTCAACCCGTTTCGAAGCGAGCTCTTGGGTCTCGTGCTGCAGCCCGGAAGCCGAACCCGCCCCTCCTGTCACCGGGTGCATGGAAGCGACGCCCGGGCCCGTGGCTGCTCCTCCCTGCTCGCTTCCACTGTCTCTGTCCGCCATGATGCAGCCTGCCTTCTCCCTCCGTCTACTGCAACCTTACTGCCAGCCAGCCACGCCGCCGCTCTCGCGAGATCTGGGTCAGGACACATACAAGTTGCATTTAACAGCCTTTCCCCATGTAACGAATCGAAATATGCAGTATAGTATAAGCGATAGTAATATTAATATTATTAATATTATTATTAATAATAATAGATGTCAACTAAACGACGTATTGAACGCGGAATGCGTGTTCATCTCGTGAATTCTCATGGTGTAGACTCTATACATGCACTACCCTAATGCGAAATTAGGTTAAGCATTTGTCGGAATATAGGGTAATTTTACTGGATTATATGGTAAACAGAAAGATTTGAAAACCATAATAATTGCTAATTGATGATGGCAAGATCCCCTTAAAACTGTCATTGAAGTATTGTTTAAATGCCGTTAAATAAACACATAGTTCATGAGTATGATGTTTAAGTCGACTTTAATTGAACAGTTTGTTGATGAAAGGTGTTACAGTTCGAAGGTTGTGAAATAGTCGAGTCCATATATTTTGCTCTCGGTACGTCTCAGGTAATGGGGTTTGCACATAGTTTAGTAACATTTGCAGATTCAATCATTGCACAGCAGTTTTCTGAGAACGGGCTTTTTGTAAGTTGGTTTCCTCTATAAACTCTCACTAGTATTCCAGCAAATCACGTGTTCAGTGCAAAAACCCAGGAGGATTTTAGCCTTCACTGCTTTATAACTGCAGCAGTTGCCATCGAAAATGTTTCGTGCATTTTTGTTAGAGAAGTGACTGTTTTGTGGTTGGTCATCATAACCTATTTGTAGGCTGTAAGCACGTGACTGGTCACCTGTCTCATGGTATAATCTGACAGGTTCCCTTTGCCACTTATGTCTTCACAAAAGGGGTTTTAATAGTTTTGGTACGATGCCCAAAATGTGACTACAAACTTATTTACATAAACTTCAATATACTATTTTATGGGGTCATTTTAAAGGACATACTTTCTCAGGGAATATAACTATTTTAAATTAGAATAAAGTATTGCAATAAATTAACAACCAAATACATAGGTTGACTTTGAATTGATCAAATCCCCATCAACATAGGCGGAGTATGAAAAATATTGTTTCAAAAAGTACGTGTTGTTATCCAAAGCTGAGCAGATGAGTCTAAAATCTTTTAAATTATACAGTGCAGAAGTTCATATATGTACACGTTTTCCTCGGGACATTGATGTTTTGGGTAATGTATTTCTCCTTTAAAATATCTTAGAATGACAGACGTATAACAATAATACATTAATCGATATATTTATCCACTAATGTTAAAGTGTGTGAAGCAGAGTCAAATACCGCTCACTCTGAATCACAAGAGATAAACGTGAAATTCGCTCAAACGCGAGGTTGAGCGGATTACTTTGAAACTATATTCACTAAACTTTCACTAATATAGTACTGCATACTCTACCCAAATTTCACAGTTATTAATCGGGATGTCAAATGCATAGACGTGCTGAAATAACAAAGTAATGTCAGAATACAATTTTTTTTGCAGTAGGCCACCAGTTGTAGCGGACGATAGCCAAGGTGATTTTTACAAGCTGTTAATCTTATATTAATTACATTGACGATGATAAATGCATTTGCCAATAAAAACAAACAATAACAATAATAATAAAATATAAATAATAATAATACATTTAAAAAACTTGCCTCACTAAAAATATTCTTGTTGTCTTTTATCTGTGGTAGGATGCAACGATGAGACAAACGGAACACAATTAATCTGTAAACTTTCCCATAAATAACATAAAATAAATATTGTGAATTTTTTTTGTGAAACTGTCATTACTGCTTTAGTTTTGCTATCTGTAAATAAGTATAATGAGATCAATATATAATCTGTAGTCTATGTGTTGTATTCTGGTAATCGGGCTCCATTATTGTATAATCGGTTTCCCCACTACTTAATAAAAATGTGAAAAACGTGTCTCTTAATCTTACCCCAGGACTGTAGTACGTTTTCCAAGAAAAGGCAAAAAAAGAAAATCAAACCTATTAATTTTACTTTATGAAAGATTTACACTAAATAGCCGTTTTTATGTGTATTTATTTATTTGTTTATTTTATTGTGCATTCGTTTAATTTCAAGCATACATTCAGATTCATGTGTATTCCGCCTTGTTTATTAAACACCTCAACTCGCTTTTGTGGCTTTGAAAAAAGAGAATGTCCAGATTCCCTGGATGCCACACTTGAAGGACGGAGAATGTCTTCAGCTCCGCTTCCTAAACCGTCGTTTAATCTCTCCAGCAAAACAATTGTTTATGGTTTGTTACATCTATGCTGGTGCTTTGTTCATTTAGCAAATTAATATTTATGAATTTACAAACATTTTACATGTTTAATAAACGTGCACACATATAGTTATGGGCTGTTTAAAAGAACGAACATGCCTTAAAAAAACATTACACGAGAAAAGCAAACTTGACAGAGGATAATTGTATTCAGCTTGTTCACACAGTTTAAACATCTTTACTATAAGGCAAACATTAAAACAGTTCCATCTAATGTCACCCGTTCTGCCGTGGGGAAAAATTAGACAGCGGAAGAGACGCGTGCCGCAGCATGGTACAAAAACGCGCCTTTTTATAGTTTAATTTGTCATTAAATCTCCCCTTTCACGGGCTCTGTGTCTCGTGTATTGTCTGTCATTCATAGAAGGTACTGTGAAAATACCGATTCCGTTCTGACAGGTGTCCTGAAACCCTGTGAAGGTGTGTGGAAAGCCCTTTAATAAGCATAATGAGATTCATGCTACAGTGTTGTAGCCCAGTATATGGACGCGTTTTTCGAAACTGAACCTTGACACGATTATCTAACCTATTTAAGACCTGATGCAGCGTTGTACAAGTCTGTTTTATATTCCAAAAAATGAAATGATAATTTCACTTTTGATTCTTAATTCGGATAATGCACATTAGATGAGATGACAAAAAATGTATTAAAAGAGAACATAAAGGCAGAAACAATGTGTTAAAGTGCTGGGAAGGTGAGGCCTCTCCATGTCCTTTTTTAATGATGAGAAAAACCACTCGTAATATCTACGGTACACTCCTAAATATGTTAAACGTGTAAATCTTATAATCTGTTGATCAACAAGTGGGTCAACTTGTTTACATGCCTTTGCCTTTAAAAAAAAAGAGGTAATACGGCCTCCGCGTTCTACGCCTGGCTGGTGGGAGAACGCAGTCGTCCTTCGCTTCTTGGGTCTTTGGGAAGGTGGGCCGGCGCAGGGATATCTCCCCAACACCTTACGCAGGGATATCTCCCCAACACCTTACGCAGGGATATCTCCCCAACACCTACGCTGTATGAACTCAGTGAAGACACTAGAATGACGTTTGTGGACCAAACATCTGGATGCAAGATTAAACCATAAGTAAATCTTTCTTTTTTAATCTTTCAAATTTCATATTAAGTTGTTATAAAATGTCTTTATAGGTCAGGCGATTGTGACCTGAGTAAACTGCATGACTGGTGGTTTTATTGTTAATTTATATAGTTTGGCATCACTGCGTGCTGTTTCGGACCCGCTACTGTATTTATCCGGTTTTGAACTTCGCAAAAACATTTAATGAATACCGCCACTTTATGGGGCCTATTGCAGGCCGACCACGGTGGGTTTTTTTTCACTCGGAGTCGTTCTTAACCTGAAACTCCAGTCAACGAAAACTTCGGACGCTGATGTTAAATCCACAGTCGTGGGATGGGCCCGACTATTGCGGTGTTCATGACAGTGCGCGAAGCGCAAAGATGCGTGTCTGCATGTGATGGAGATTAAATAAAAAAAAGGGCGATAGTGCCTTGAAACTCTTAAGTGTCAGGTGTGTCGAGGACATAAAATGTGTTGTGAATTACTCAAACTGTTACATATACTGCATGCCAGAGTCGTTTAAATGGCATGTTTATTTTGCTGCAACAGCTTTGATCTGTTACGACTGCAACTACTTATCGAGTTTGCATAAGTAAAGTGAGCACTATTTTGCGGAGTTTTAAGATTAATCCCGGTGCTGTAATACTGACACAGAGCCGATCACGCCGACGAATGCCGTGCATGAAATCAAAGTGCTATGTTGTTGCGAAAGTCGCAGACCTCATAACGAGCGACGAGGTTCGGCATATCTTACCCCGCTCAGTCAGCAGGCAAAGCGTTAGTCCCTATGCAGCTCCGTCGCAGTAGAACACTGTGGAAAAACAAAGATGAAGAACTGTAAGCTGCAGAGGCCCTGCTGTCAACCCTGCCGCGATACTGCTTCACCAGCTCGCCGCTTCACAAGATGGAACGAAACAGCGAGTCGTGGCATGGAGACGGACGCACGCAAGTCTTCAACGCTGTACGCCGGCCGTCTGATGTCAGCACGCTGCTGGGAAAATCGCGATTGTGCGCCTCCTACTGTTACTCTTTCGTTACTGCAGCCTGCGGTTTCATTAGCACGCTTTGTGTGCGAACTATTTAGCTTATTAAATCATAGTTGTCAGTAATATGAACTGATATGTGTTATATAAAGTTTCTCGAACATGATGGTAAAAATAAGGAATCTAAAAGGATAAAAGGAATCTCGTAAAGCTCGCTTGGGCAAGTAGATAGAGCATTGACAAGATATTTTATTTGTATGACAATAAATTAGACCATAAATAAGACCAGTAACCGATACTGACATGACAACCACCACAAGAGGCTTCCGAGCAGGCATCTCAGATGTAATATTTTTACATATATACATACAGTAAAAAGTATTATATATGAATGAATGTTAATCATTGTTCTAATATTACTAATACAACATCCACCTCATATAACTTCTGAAGCACGTTGCTTGCTCATCTGATCCTGCTCTGTCAGAAACATCCTGTTTCTCTCTCTCTCTGGAAACTTTGTGTTCTTCACTACTTCACTGTAATCTTGCAACTTTGACTCTTTGACTTTTAAGACTGAGAGAGTGTGTGTGTGAGGAGAGAGACAGAGAGAGATACGTGAGTGGCAGAAAGAGAGACAACATAAAAAAACGTAAATGTTTACATGTGTTATATATGTTATAGGTATATATATATATATATATATATATATATATATATACGTGTGTGTCTCTATATGTTGATATATATGTATGCATATGTAGTTAAACGTTTCAGAACCATGGACAGTGCTATTTGACTTTAGTTAAACAAAATATGATTGCATGCATGTTCCAGGTAAAAAAGAAGCCATGTAAAATGGTCCTTATTTTACTAATATTTATGAATCAAATGTTGCATCCTAGCTGTTGTCGTGATTGCTTCCTGACAGTTGCTACTTACATTTGCTGAGTGATACCTTAGCTTGTACCTACCTGAAAGAACTTAAGAAAGGAAACCAAACAAATTAATACCGTTCTGACTCTGTCCCTTATTCTCTCTCTCTCTCTCTTTCTCTCTCTCTCTCTCTCTCTCTCGCTCCCTCACACACACACACACACACACACACACACACACACACACACACACACACACACACACACACACACACACACACATTACTATTGTTATTATAATTATTACATTCAATGTGTGTGAATGGTTGAATAATAAACGCTTATTATATTTAGCTTTTTATTTTTCGAATGGTCGTGTGGCTTAACAAACTTATCAGGATGAGAAGAACTTCCAGCATTCCTCGCGGAGTCTGATGTTGAACGGCAGATGTCGCTCTCCGTGAATATTTAGCAACTCCGCTAGCTGCGAATTCAAGGGATCTTATTGTATTCTTCGCTCTCCTAATATCTCACCTTTTAGCGAGCATCTCTGTAGAAATGACATTCAAGTCAAATTAGAAATCTCACGATCTCTATTAAAGCCTTTTTGCTCATTTAATTAGATCTTTTGCATACGCAACCGCATATTTGCACGAGCTCCTTTTATCATTTTGCGTGTTTTCTCTGTTTAAGGCAGTGCGTATATACATGTCTTGTCTTCTTCGAAACTTTGGAGTAATAATTTTACTTGCCTTTTAGTAGCGATGCAACGAGTGTCAAATCTATGGATCTGATGCAACGCCTCACATTTTTTTTCTTCCTGAAGCAAAGCAACGAATGTGACCTGAATGCTGGGTATGTATCAGTAATGGAATGATACGCAAAACTCATTCAAAACTGTGTGTTGAAGAATCAGGGGCGCTAAGACGCGTTCGCGACGTTAGTCATCGCGCTAAAAACCCGCAAGCCGCTGGAAACGATTATGTCAGTGCGTATCTCCAAGGAGACAGAATATTAGGGGGGGTGGACATTATTCTCGAACATCGGACATTTTGTGTTTTCTTTTCTTTTCGACATGGATTTGTGACGGCAGCGATCATGGATTGACGGTGTTTTTACGGGGTGTTGGAGATTAAAGACACATACACCGGTGCATCGGCGTTCTTTCAATGCCCCAGCAGTGGATGTGTTTGTGCGGGGGGTCTCACTGCCCATTTTCCTCGGTCCGTACCTGCAAATAGGAGAGGCGGATTGAAACGGGGCAGAAGGAACCCAGCAACAGTTTACACCTGGAGGCGTTATGCTCTTGACTTTGTCGATAAAAAAGTGGATTCCGTGATTTTAAAATTGACTGGACAACCAAACTAAACGTGCACTGCAGTATTTCACATTTCTTTCTGCAGTGAGTGACAGAGCTATCTGTGCCGAGAAGGGCGCTCACCACTGCATTTTGGGGGAAAGACAGCCTCGCGGCGTCTTGCGTGTACCTGCTACAGCTGTGAGCTTCAGTGGAAGAGGGAGGAATCCGCTACTATTGCCAGAATTTTAGAATGTGTTTCATAAGTATGCAGTTAAGAGATTTCTAATCCAGCATCGTTACGCTGTTTCCGGTTTCTAGCTGGTGTTTCCCCATTGCAAAATTATCGGCAAAAGCAGCGGATCCCGATGGCATGGACACTTACGCAAGGACTGCCGCTCTGCCGTGCTACTGGAGCCTATTTACAGTCTCTGCCTTCATCCGAGCTCCACCGCCATCGCCCCACAGCCCACAGAGCCCTGCCGCAACGCGACCAGCGACCACCGAGCCAAAGCAGGCGGCATGAGGCTTGATTCAGTACATTTATCCATGCTGGTAATCGGGGTCTCCTTCGCCTGCTACTCCCCGAGTTTGAATTCCCTGCAGGACCAGGCTTACAAATCCGCCGTGGTGATCGAGGGCAAGGTGCAATCCGCGCCTCAGAACGTCTCAGCGGAACCGTACAGTGTGGATGTCAAAGTCCTGGACGTGTGGCCAAGGAACAGCGGGGGTCTGGAACGAGAGCAGCTCGTCACCGTTGGGGAATTTGGCTCGGAGACTCCGTGCGCCAAAGTGATAAAGAACCACAAGTACATCTTTTTCATGGACCCCACCGACGAGCCCTTGGTTTTCAAGGCATCGTTTGCTCCCCTTGATGCTAGTGGGAAGAATCTAAAAAAAGATGTTGGGAGGATCTTGTGTGAAGACTGCGGTAAGTTTATTCTCGACCTATGCCATGACGGACGCTTGCAAATACATGAAATATATAACTAGTCGCAATTGGTTTCGGTCTCATCTCTTCCCATGTGCCGTTATGTGTGGAATGAACAACATCAAAATATTGAGCGTATATAGCAAATGGATATTGGGGCGTCTCTGCAGCAGTACTGAACGGGAATAAAACGGTTAAAGGTTTTCTTAGTATCAGATATACACACATGCAGAATAGACTACACACTGTGTCCATACACACACGCGGACGTTGCTAATATGTATGCTGTATCAGTGTGTCTATCAATGCTTTTTACTTTTAATTCAGAATGCTGCATTTTCTTTGGCACAACTGTCTTTATAATACCCGTGGCGTAGACTTAGGCCTTTGATCTACTTCAGGTTATATGTGCGTAGGTTTAAAAATTACAATAAAAGCAGCGATAATTGTAACTGAATGATACTTTTAAATAGTCCAGGTTTATGCTAAGCACTTGCAATTAACAACATCTTAAAACAATATGAGTAAAGATTTTAAACTCTCCAAGGTAACAGAAAGTGCTGCCCCCCGAGAACTACTACAGGGACCGGCGCCTTTTAAAACCCACGTCAGAAAAGAACATTATTAGATAATAAACCAGCAGAGCAAAATCTTTTAACAATAGTTATCACGTGCTCTCCGCAATAGTGAGCGCGAGCTCTTGAGTGGTGGAATGTAGACTACAGTAGACGCACGCGTCTGTCGTCTTATTCAGAAAATGCCACAGGCTCTACTACTAGATGTCGTTACTTCCGCTTTGGTGGCAATCATGTGTATCAGGCATACTGTTAACTTTGTAGCTTTTCTGTCGCATTCCTGTTTTAATGTTCAGATCAGCTAACTTTAAATTTCGCGCTGCCAGAAAAAAAAAACGTGCATTTATCCTCACTGCAGTGATATCATCTGGCCATATGGTCAGATAGGTACACTGCAGATAGGAATTTGTGGAATATGGTTCTCTAGGACTCCAGGATAGTAGCTACCTGTGGGCATCCGCTGTGCTCCAGGTTTTCGCTGTCCATGGTACTGTATTGCGCGGGTGTTCCTTCTTATAATGCGTTTCACAAACGCAGACTGACAGAAATATATAATTGTAACGATCCTCAAAAGGTGATGTCCTTTATTTAAATACCGAGTTTTGTAAAATACCGAGTTATGTTGGTCTATAATATTTTAAACCAAATATTAGCTCGGTTCTTTTTATTTAAGCCCGAGAGTGTAATTCGATTTTCGAGCTATGCGTAGGCCAACCAACGAGAACATTTAGTATAAACTGC
Source organism: Brachyhypopomus gauderio (assembly GCF_052324685.1). NCBI lineage: Eukaryota > Metazoa > Chordata > Actinopteri > Gymnotiformes > Hypopomidae > Brachyhypopomus > Brachyhypopomus gauderio. The sequence continues at coordinate 12,654,260 of NC_135228.1, forward strand.
CTGTGGATTTTTATCGAGGCCTGTTCTGTAGATGACTTTGCAGTTTCTATTTGCCGACTCCCGTCACAAGTTGCCACTGGCAACGTGGTAAAATAATCGCCGTATCATAAAACCTTATTTCATCGCGATAGAGTTTGAAAACAAAACAGAATGCACCTTATATTTACTCTTCAATACAGAAACCTGTGTGATGCGCCGTTCTTATGTTGGTTTGCGTTCTGTCGCTATGTTATGCTATGTTAATGTGCAATTTACAGACAGTAACATTTGGTTTTAATTTTCAGTGACATTTTGTTGACAGTTGTCGTATAAGACAAGGCCCACTATAGGCCTAGCACACGGCTGGAGGCGGGTCTTAGTCGGAGCAGAAGGGCCACAGAACAAGATTCATGGACTCTTGCAAGAAGGAGAGGAGCTTTTCACTAATCCATCACGCTTCTCCCTATCATGTCAAGCCTGCCTGCTGGTTCAGATTTTCTGGTTCAGGTTGCTTTTCCTAATTATTTTCAGTTCCTACTGTCTACCGAAGGCTGGAACATGCAGGCAGTCTCCAGTGCTTTGTCTCCTCAAAGAACCCCATAGAGAAGGACTCCACCTATCTCCACCCATGGGGTCTGAGTGAGGAGTGGGAGGGGGTGGTGGTCCCTTTGTCCCATTTAAATTTGACAGTTCTGTCTAACCATTCCTCTCTCTCTCTCTCTCTCTCTCTCTCTCTCTCTCTCTCTCTCTCTCTCTCTGAAAAATACTGCTTGTCCAACTGCTCTCATTATGTCAGTATGCATGTGTGTCAGAATATATTTTGTTAAAGTGTGATATTGATCTCTCCCTACTATAATCAAATGGTGCTACAAAATGTAATAGCTGTGAATGATGCATTTGGAATCTTTCTGTCGTGTTTCCGGACCCTCACCCTTCTTCCCGAGGACCTCCGCTGTATAGAGGTGGCACTCTGGATTTGGCTCATGGCAGAATGTCACTGATCAGCAAGACATCTCTGCCATAACTGCAGAACACAGAGACAAGAATAACCACTGTTGACTGACATTCATTCAGAATAACCCCTGTTGACTCACATTCACTTAGGGTATGACTTGTTTTCCCTGCCTAAAGTCTGTGGTTGAGTTAGTTGGTGTAATTTATTTTTACCTTGTAAAGATGTAAAATCAGAAAATGCTATAGGACACTGGGCCTTGCATGCATCTTTTAACAGCTTTACATAAGGGAGTAGGCTGTGTGTGGAACTAATTACTGTTACAGCCCATGAAATGGTGGTGATAGGTGCCTGGGAGACATTGATAATGTATCCCACTTATCTGCCTGGGAAACGCTGCTGGAGGAACACAACTGCATTGAAGAAAGACTCTAGGGAAAGTCAATATTGCATTCATGTGATTTGGACTATGCAAGGCGTTGATGTCTGCATTCTGGGTGACAAAGTTCTGTAATAGAGCACTCCCCCTTTCTCATTAGGGGAGAAAACACACTTGTGGTTGCCACGTCAAACTTTACGTATATATATATATATATATATGTACACTGGAAACTTATTTGTATATAAATAAGTGTATGTATTTTATATATATATATTTATATATTATATATATATATATATATATATATATATATATATATATATATATATATATATATATATATATATATTGCAAAAACTTTTTATAATCTTTTTTAAATAATATAGTTTTTAAATATTTTATATATATATATATATATAATACATACACTTATTTATATACAAATAAGATTCCAGTTTACAAACCACAGTGTACTGTAGGAAAGATCAATCAATAAATTTTGGAGTGAAGTACATACAATTCCCAGAGAAACAGGACATTTTGGAATGGTGTCCTTCATCAGCTGTGCAAGCAAAGTGCTTCATGAAGGACATCAGACCAAAACTCAGGAAACTTTGTGTACTTTACTGCATTACTGCAATATATATATATATTGAGAGAGAGAGAGAGAGAGAGAGAGAGAGAGAGAGAGAGAGAGAGAGAGAGAGAGAGAAAGCGAGAGCAAGATATTAAAAAGAAAGTTCCCAGAAGCGCTTTGCTTGCAGAGCTGATGAAGGACCATGGTGTGAAACGTCCTCTTTCTCTGGAAACTTTGTGTACTTTGCTACAATTGTGAGTATCTGTACATTCCTTATTATAGCACACTGCACTTTCTCACCTGGAATCAATCAATCAATCAATCAGTCAGTCAGTTAGTCAGTTAGTCAGTATGTCTGTCTGTCTGTCAGTCAGCAAAGCCTCTGTGAGCTCCATCCTATATGTTCTGCATTTGCATGACTCGTGGAAAAGAGAATCTCTCCCACACATTTTCCCATTAGACAAACCGGCCTATAGTCAGTGCTTCCTCAGCTGGCCACCGGCGACTCCTGAAATACAGCCATACAACTTTTATGCAACTATAACACCCCTAATTAAAGATTATGGTTGATTAAGTACAATAAGGTTTTTCTTGGTGACATTCCATTGCCTTTTCACTACAGATAAAAGCTTTTCAGTTTGGGGGGAGTGCAATCTTGCCACGTAATTTAAGGCCAGTGGAAGCAAAGATTCGAAACAGCGGCACTGGCACATAGAGACAGAATGGAGACGGAGGCTGGCAGTGGAATACTCAAGGTTTTATATTGATCCTGCACACGCATGATGGCGAGTGTTTGTGAGAGTGTTGACGCAGACCCCTGGAGATGCTTTCATACACTGCGTTCCGCCTCTGCAGAACCGTCTGTGTACTGTTCCATATGGCAGCAGGCGGACATAAGGTGCATGTCAGGACAGGGTGGATGTCTCTCACACAGGGTGGATCCCTGAATTACTGTATGCCAGGGGTGTCAAACTCATTTTCACTGCGGGCCACATCAGCATAATCATTGCCCACAGAGGGCCTTATGTAACTTATAAATGTACCTACTCCTTAATGTTAAATACCTCTGAATTTATTACTTATTCAAGTTACAAATATTACATATGAATTTGCATAGATGTAAAAAAAAGTTTGCTTCTTTTTCTGTTATTATAACATAAATCATTTTAGTTTGTTAAGTTATGAAACCCACATTACTCCATCAATCAACGATCAAACTATCCAAGTGAGTAAAGAAAAATAACATCAAAGACACCACATTTACTTTGTTAAAAACTTGAAATATCAAGTAACTGAAAATAGCAATTGTGCTTCAAAAACGCTCCCTCTGAAAGACTTTGAAGCGCGGGCGATTTCTTCAGCCACAACAAAGCCGCATTGTTTGTGGTTGTGGCTTTCGCGAACACAATCTGTTGCGATCGCATTTTGCCTTTTTATTCTTTGGCAACTTATTGTTTTTCTTGATGCCTAATTTTGGCATACTTAGCTCCGTGTGTGGGCTAAAAATGCCGACGTAGATTGTACTCTTTGACAATCATCACAGCTTTATAACACAAAAGACAGCGGTTTTTCTCCTTGAAGCACAAACATGTATTCGCTTTCCCATCTTTCTTAAAACACCCTTCTATATGCATCGATTTTTCTCTTTCTGGACATTTTGGGATCATTCTTTGTATTTCACAATACATCGATTTGGAAACACTGCAGTGTCGAGATGCCGTCACTTCGCCGGTAACGTAATTGTGGGAAATGTAGTTTTTGGTCACTGCACGTATTTTACTTATTTTTTTTGGACAATTAGGCTTTTTAAGTTATTGAGTTTGACACCCTGCAGTGTATGTCAGTGTCTGCTGAAGCGACACAATGTCGTAGGCGTCTCAGTATGTTCTAGTTTGTAGAATGCCAATACAGCAATAATATAATATTTTGCCCATTTTATGAGATCAGTCTTGGATGATTCGCAAGTCAACTGTGTGATTGGAGCACTGGGGGTATTGACAGGATCTGTGTACGTGAAGGTATTTTAGAATTATTTTCAGAATATAATTTGGGCTAATTGTAGCATACTATATAAGACCAATGCCTTATATCGTGATAATGCGGTTTGGCCCTTTAAGACCAAAGGTAATATTGAAGTGATTTAATGTAACATCTATGTTATGTGTATATATTTTTTTATTTGGTAGAGAGAACATTTTTGAGTGGAGCCTGTTGCTTATTTGGGCTCTTTTGGACGTTGAACAGACAGCAAGGTATTCCTGCCAGTCTTTGAGCAGGGCGGCCATTTTGCTCTGCGTGAAGATGCCCCGCCCACCCCCTTGCTGTCAACATATTACCCGCTCAGCTTTCTCCTTCACAGGCCTGTGCACCTGGGCCTGTGGACTTGGGCCACACTTTCTCCCTCTCTCCCTCTCTCTCTCTCTCTCTCTCTCTCTCTCTCTCTCTCTCTCTCTCTCTCTCTCTCTCTTCTTTCTCTCTCATCCTCGTGCTCACCCTCTAACCCAGTCATCAGGTCTCCTGCTGTCTTCACAACCTGCAAGTGTATCATGCCAATAAACCGTGCAGCAGGCCTGAGCAGAAGCTTAGTTCTTGTGGCCAGACTTAATCAAATCTCTGCCATGTCTAGCTCGCTTTGTGACCTGCTGAATAACCTTCAAAAACCATTAGGAACAACAATATATTATAATGGGCTTCCTGTTATGTAGCCGTTACCGTTTTTACTTCATCATAATTGAGTCAGTGAGATGTCAAGTCGCATCATTTTTAAATAGGCAAGTATCAGACATGCTACCACGGTTGCTCTAGGTGTTATCAGAATGTTCTATGCTATGAGCAAGTGTTAATATTTGCAGCTTGTGAAAGTGCATTATGAATAATTGTAGTTTAACAACATATAATCACCATAAAATGATCTGGGGATACGTCCGAATAATGTAATTTTGGGACTCTTTGTGTGTCTAGCCAGAGCTACATGGTTGTTTTCATTTAACCAAATCTACATGTGTGAATGTACGTAGTGCCTAGTCTAAAAGCCATGGAAAGAAAGAAAGAAAGAAAGAAAGAAAGAAAGAAAGAAAGAAAGAAAGAAATATCTATCTATGGCTGATTTTCACTGTTCGCAAAAGGCTTTCTCTACCACAACACTGGCTGAAGGGAAGGTAAATGGCAATTTAAGGAGATGTCGAAATGTCTGTTTGATTGTTATGTGTCTGATTAAAAGTGGGTTATTGCAATAACTGCCTTTCACCATTACCTTCCCAGGTCTAGTAGCGTTAGCGGTGCATTAGTCTCATAATGTGCAATGTCCTCTGTCACTAGGTCTAAGTAGGCAGCAGGTCTCCTGAGGACGGGTTGTGCGACCCTGTAACATTTGCTTTCTTACCCACTGAGCTGATTGTTTTCGCCTCTAAACACCATGTCACGTTTGAATTGCGGGCATTGATCTTCCAGTCAGCGGTACTCCGTGTGCTCTGGCTGAGGGCACTTTTAAAGGCTCACACTTGGAAGGCCTCAGTGCTCTGCAGAGACAGACTTACTCACAATTAGCTATCTTCCATTGCTCTCATATCACACACACACACACACACACACACACACACACACACACACACACACACACACACACATTGATATAGAAGTAATGGAAATAGTTATTAATTGCATCGTTTTTATTTCCAAATGCTGCTGAAGTAATTTCAGATGCTAATAAAATTGTTTTCATTTCAGCATGAGTATGCAGTCACAGCAGAGTGACTAACACTCCAAATCTAGAAATCACGATGATTGCCACAGCAGTCAAGCACATTTCTCACCTCTATAACTAACACACACAATGAAGAGACATTTTCGAGCAGCTTCTAACTCTGCTGCTGAATAATCAGTCTGTAGGCTTCCCTGAAATAAAAACCCTTCCAACCCAAGCACTCCACAGACTGGCATTCCTCACTCCAGGAACTACATATTTTAGGTTTTATGTAGTGACTGAACAATTCACTATAATTTCTGAACAGTATGCCATAAGATTAATAACTAAACAATAAGCCTGGGGCAAAAGAGGTTAACCATCTTCACTTCCTGACTCACACTAGCCTAAAGGACCCAGAAGAGGTTCTTGTGTAGGGGCTCCAAGCCTGTGGCTGTTGGCAAAGAGAGTGATGATCTTCACTCTGAGGAGTGGGCATTATCTCTCTGGTTAGCAGTGGTATTTAAATCCGATTGGATCCATGTAGTGAAGTGGGGGGAGAAGAAGCCGATCTTGCCTGTATTATCATTATCGTGATGGCCTCTTTTTGGTAACTGGAATGAGGATTGGTATTATGAAAGGGTACGATTGAATTAGGCCAACGATTTCAAAATTAAAGGCGGTCAGTAATATATGGCCCTCTCTGTTCTTTTGTAATGGTTCACTGCTGTCAATCAGGGCCATTAATCACTCGAATCAAAGTTAAATGTAGGCCTGCCTGGGTAATAATCATTGAAATGCTTTCTCCCACTGTGGGCTTCAGATCTGTCCGCTGGTTTAAGCAAAGATCAGGCAAAGATTCAGCCGTTTCAGAGTCTCTATGGGAAAATGCCCTTGGTGAATTACAATAGCACAAAGCTCTTGTCTGTCAGTCGTGTAATAAATGTGATGCGTGTGTGGGGGTGCCTGCTGGGAGTGAGAGAGGCACGGGGCGCTCTAAGGGCTTAGAGACTGCACCAAGGCCAGCCTGCACAACGCTTCCTCGCCCACAAGCTACACGTTCTCACCAGTGACTGGGGGGTTAGTGGAGGGGCTTTTTGGTGTGCGCACACTGTCTGCATGATACACTCGTTACCTTTTATTAAATCAGCGACGAGTTCTTCACGTTCTTTGTGTTCTTGTTTATAGCATGCAGTTATGACACAACACTTATATCTGTACATTTGTAGGCTTGGCTATAAGCTTTGCGTCTGCGATCTCGTCTTAGGAATCTGTAATTAAATACATTAGATTTCAACATCAGTAATTCAGGCCAAAAGTAACACAAGCAGCCTTTCCTATTTTAATGCAAAGAAATACTATAAGTGCTCTATAAAGAAAGCTCTCATTGTTGATTGCAGAGTAAAGTTAGTGTCTGATACTTGAAGACTTGATCTGGTTGTCCAGATTTAGAAGACTTGATCTGGAGTGGTTGTGCAGATTCCTGTCGCTTTTGCTAAGTGACAGTATTTTAATCATGATTCCTTTCTGTCTTTCAGTGGTTCTCCACTCTATTCACTGTGTGTGTAGTTTCTCCTTCTGTCTATACTGAGCAGCAGGTGAGTGTATCACAGTGACCACACAGAGGCAGTATGTGAACAGGATTTTGACTGGGCCCAAAAACATTCCAAAAAAAGAGCCTGCATGAGCCCTGGTGGAATACGGCGACAACGCCGCTCTCTCCAGCCCTGCCGTTTAAACCCGTTCAGACCGCACACTGCAAAAGTGCAGTTTGTGTGTTTCGGCTGTTCTAATCCGCAGTGAGAGCATGTTTGAAAGTAGGGCTACGGAGCACGCTGCCACGCAAACACACATTTTGGCATTTCTTTTCCAAGGGCATTTTTGTTATGAGGACATCGACAGCCTCGAAATCAGGGACACGGGGAGGCTGAGTGAGTGACGGCCATTAGAGCTGCATCTGAAAATGGCAATTGTCTGCTCTGAGCCTCCTTCCCCAAATCTAGTCCTTTGGCACACTACTGAGGTAGTAGTAATCAAGCACCGTTAGCCCAAATATCTATAAATATAAAGTCTCATATAAAACTGTGATAGCATGAATCAGGAAATCTGGCAAATATTAGCTTTAACTCAGCTTACATCCCTTTTCTCTTAGAATACGCTGCCCGTTGCAGGAAACTGGCAGGCCGCGTACGAATTTGGCCGGGAGGCTGAGGGGGTGGTGTTGAGAGCACAATTTCATGTTCATCTTTCCTGTTTGCTCTAGATAGCCATGTTTTCTGTTCCCCCCTCTAGCTGACTGTACAAACTATAGGCACAACAAGTGGCTGAAGAATTCCAAATCTCCTCTGCAAAATCGCTATATTAATCACTCCAGGCCAAACCACACCTCCTGTATACTGTTGCTGCCGAGGAGCTGAGGGAAGATTCCTCCCTGTGGCTTTTGTGACCCTCACGTCCCATATTATCAGTTTCGCAATGCACTATTGTTATTTCCTGCTACGCTGTACTAGCTTGTTCCATACTCTTGCTGAGAAACTGATACTCCGGCTCATACTGGATTGATTACTTCTTGGAATGGTGGTTGTTCGTGGCTTCGATGTCCTTGAGTCATCTTTGCAGTGGTTTCTCAGATCACAATGCGGTCTTGGGGGTTCTCCGGTCCATCTCCTGCACTACTCCTTTAGCTGGAAGTGCAGAATCATCTCAGGCCAGTAATGACTGCAGTGACCACGTGCCCTGGTGCCCGAGCAGGCCCTTGCTCTGCCCAGCCAGCTGGAGGTGTGGAAGGATGCCGTGTTGCACGTGGCCGGCCCATTTGACCAAAGAGCTAGAGACTCTTAATAATGACGGAGGGTGTCGCAGCCCGGACGTCTCGTCCGCTACAACGGCCGGCCTTTCCCATTAGACAGCGCTTCTGCAACCTGGGAAACAGGCTCTGAGTCGTGAAAGAAAGAACTAGAAAGTGAGGGTGTGGGAGTAGCGTAGTGGCTGAGTGAATAGATTTACTCTTGCGCTGTTTGCCTGGAAGCTCCTTATCAACTATTCATCAGGGAGGGTCTGCACCCAGCTACTGCAGCACGGCCCCGGCTGGCAGGCTGCCGTGGCCCCCGTGCCGGAGGTGGCCAGTGAGTGGCTGAAGGACGACCTGGGAGGTGACCGCTCGCTGCACCCGCCCTGCAGCCTCCACCACCCCCCTCCACCCCCCTCTCCATCCCCCGGTCTCAACCAGCATCGCTGCCACCTGCAGCTTCACACACTACTGCAGGGCATTTCACCCCTTGACCCTGAACCCAGTGCTCTACTCTCTTTTATTCTCATTCTCTCTCTCTCTCTCTCTCTCTCTCTCAGTAAAGAGCATATATGTTTCAGGCACAACCTTTTAATGTGTTTTTGTATGCATGAAATGAAACAGAACTCTGAATTCTGGTCTTAATGTGCTCTTAGCATTCCTGTAGAACTAAAGAACAGCTCTGCGATGATTATACCAAAACAGTGGAAAGACCAGACTCTTTTCTCAGCCTATTGAAAAGCTTTTATTTTGTAGTTTCCTTACAACAGCTCTGGCATGCTAGGGACAGTAATTCCTTAGCAGTGGTACAGTATTTTATTTTTTACCTACAGTATTTTAAATATCAGGTTATGTGTAGAACCGGGCTTTCTGAAAGTTAGTGTATTCAGTATGCGGTGTTGACGTGGAAAGTAAATTGAAAACAGGTAACAAGACGATAAATCGGTAACTCCGTTTAGCTCTGTTGAGCTGAGCTGCTGTTTCATTTTAGACGTTTCAGTCCTTAATCCCGCTACACACATTTCGAACAGTTTGAGGGAGAAAATTGGACAGTCCTTCAACAAGAACAAACACAATCATGTTAAACATTTGCCAGCCACCCAGGTGTGTTTTCGTCAGAGATAACCTGTCCAGATGTAGAGAAAATACTAAAAGAACTCGTTAGACCGTACCACTCACTACCAGCGGTATACGTACTGTATATACGTCTATATACGTATAGAAAAGCAAGTAAATTTAGTTAACTTTTTAGTAAGTAATTTCGAGTTGCTTTAAGAATGCAGAAAATTCAACACAAAGGAATGATGAGAACAATCTAACTGAATATATATTTAAATTGTAAATAACTGCACGCGTTGTGCTTTTAATGTAGATTTTGATCCAACGTTTCGACTCAAGAGTCACTCAGTATTAAAAGTACAACATTTTTGTGGTCACCTTTGGTCGTGTGTGTGTTTGTGAATCGATGGACGTGCATCTGTATCTTTATCACTGTTATTAAAGTCGATTGGACCTCTGATTGCGTCTGAAACGGGATGTTATTGTTCTCTCGCAACATGCGCGTGCACGCACGCGAGCCAGTGTGTTTTTCGCGCCATTACAAACGTGTGGCGTCATATGTTCCGTTCTGTGTGTTTGCCCGTGTGGCCAGGGTGGCTCCTTCTCCTGCACCGGTGCGTGGCGACGGTGTTGGCCCGTCCGGGGTCGGGGAGAGGCCAGTAGCGTCCGTCACATGAGCTGGGCGACCGCAAAGGCCGGTCAACTGAAGTGACCGAGGAAGGACGCCGCGTATTTCAGTTCGTGCGGAGTGACAGCGCTTGAAAGAGGGTTGACTCCCGCTGCGAGTCCGCAACTCCGCTTAACGGACGTGTCCAGCCATGTTCCCCCCACACACACACATACACACACACACGGCACCATCCACGTCCCCGAGCCGTGTTTGTTTCCTCAGGTATGTCGTAGGTGTGTACTGACGTGTGTCTTAACACGAAAGGGCTTAAAAAAGAATGAACGGCTTTGCTTTTGCTTGCATTCGAGGGGTGGACGGCGAGGGTTTTTCCTTGTGTGTGATTGGAGCGCCGTCCATTCACGGGCATGTGTGTTTGGATCGGGATGTGTGTTTGGAGCGCTGTTTAAACAGCCTTATTCATGGTCCAGCCCACGCCTGCCGGTCGCGCATTAGATAACAGTTAAACTGTTTTATATTTTATTTTTTTAACAAAGAAAAGGCAATAATAGATCATTCCTGAATAGACTATTAGGGTTGAAAAGCATTCATCAAGTAAAAGTTGTATAAAAGTTGTAAAACTGTTTTTTTTTTAAGGTGTAACATCATCCAGTCTCTAGAAATGCTGCAATGTAACATGCATAAGTGGCCGTTAAAAACTTATTCAGTGAACTTGGAGCCTACTGCGCCTTCACTGAGGTTCAAGGCCCATCGCATTAGACGTCACGCATGTTCGCAAGGGATCTGTCCTGTTTCTGTCCCATATGCCGGTTGGAAAGCTCCTTGTCGTCGTGTGGTTCTGAATCTGCTCACACGGTGCTGCTAATCTAATTATTTGGATGGCCTGCGAGGCCCTTTGGCCCCTACTGGAGAAATGGCAGCGTGCTTTGGTTCAGTTTTCCAGTCGCAGCATGTCACCACAAAGCTCATATCCCCTAGGTGCCCTTATCATGTGTTGTTTTGGAAGGTTTCGAACAGATCCCTCTCTCTCTTTCTTCTGCCAGTTTCCTGTTGCTGTCTCGCCTTCCACGTCCACTCGTTTTTTTTTTCCCTGTCACTCTTCCCTCTCCTCGTCTGTCCCTCCTCCCCCCATTCTCAGCCCAGTGCCAATGCCAGTGGGAGGACTGGGAGTCACCTGTGTGTGGGGGTGAGGGGAGAGATGGGGGGGGTGTATAAGGGCAAGAGGGAGGTGATGAGGGGAGAGATGGGGGGGTGTATAAGGGCAAGAGGGAGGTGATGAGGGGAGAGATGGGGGGGGGTGTATAAGGGCAAGAGGGAGGTGATGAGGGGAGAGATGGGGGGGGGTGTATAAGGGCAAGAGGGAGGTGATGAGGGGAGAGATGGGGGGGGTGTATAAGGGCAAGAGGGAGGTGATGAGGGGAGAGATGGGGGGGTGTATAAGGGCAAGAGGGAGGTGATGAGGGGAGAGATGGGGGGGGGGTGTATAAGGGCAAGAGGGAGGTGATGAGGGGAGTGATGGGGGGTGTGTAGAGGCAAGGGGGGGGGGGGGGGGTATCTGAGGGCTTTGCTGGACCTGCTCCCAGAACAGTGCTGACAGGGGGAGGGATGATGGACAAGCTGTCGGCCATGCAGTGGTGCGTACGGGCTAATTTACCTTTCCTTCTTGTTTTCAAACATGCTCTGGCAGCGTCGCCGCTGTTGGATTGGTTTTTTCCCCACTTACACACCTCAGGGTTTCTATTGAGAGACAAAAAACCCACATTCCACTGAATGGAAAAGAAATCAGTTGCCGCTCGGCTGAGTTCTGTCCGGGGGGGGGGGGGTTTCATGGCTGAGAACGTGGGGTGTGTGTGCAGAGATATACTCTGGCCTAGCTCACATAGTTGTGTCCAGGAGTGGGGGAGGTGGTGACGGGGTGTGTGTGTGCGCGTGTGTGTATGGAGATATACCCCAGCCTAACTCGCTCGTTTCATGACCTGCTTTCACGGCTGGGGGTATGAAAGGGCGGTCGTTGGAAGCAGGCTGGATACAGGAGCATGTCTATCTCCTCATGCAAACGGATGCTTCTTCCGCCCTGGTCTCCCTCTCGTGTTTTTGTTGATAGATAAAGAGCTGCGAGTTTGAGGAGATGGTGTGTGTGTGTGTGTGTGTGTGTGAGCGCGCGCGCATATGTAGATGTGTGTGTGTGTGTGTGTGTGTGTGTGTGTGTGTGTGTGTGTGTGTGTGTGTGTGTGTGTGTGTGGAGCATACTGGCTGGCCTCATTGGCACACTCATGCGCCTCGGAAACAGGAGGTGTGTGATGACCGGCGATACACTCCTCTATTCATAGAGTAAAATGTTCCTGTCCTCAAGGCCTTGGAGGAAGTTTTAGCTAATAATTTCATGTTATATCTTGTTTGCCCTGTAATAAATATGTCAAATCTGTGACTTGGAGTGAAAGGAGTGGTTCCAGGAGAAACTTACTCTGTTTCACTGTAATTTGTAATGGCAGCTAAGCGAAGCAAGACAATCTACTTTCAGAATATAAGAAATACGCAGCAGAGTGACACATACCTTTGTAGTGTCAGGGCTTGCATAACTGAGTATGGCCTAAAATTGGTAGACTGAGTTCTTCATCATTTACATGACCCAGTTAGTGTACAAAGTGAGTATTGAGATTAGGGGTAGTGCCAGGTTCTGGTCACACTCACCTTTTCCTTTAGGACTTCATTACTACCAAATTCAACTACATCTTTCTCAGTCTTACTAATTCCTGTAAATATTTGGTGAGATCATAATGGCAAAACAGTATTCTCCAGTGTGTTTCTGTGGGCTTTGCATGCCAAAATATTTGTTTATATTGTTTATATTGTATCATGTAATTGTTGATATCAAAATGCCTCCCTAAAGGTGTTAGTGGTTTGTACCATGATGTAATAGTTATAAAGGAGATTCCATTCTCTTCTGTTTGGGAATCAGCCTGAATAAACCATGTGTCTTCTTTTGTAGGGCGTCCTAATGTCATTTGGACTGCAATAACAGAATCAGCTTCCAATACTCTGCACTGCAACAAAACCCCATTTGTTTGATAACACAGACATAAATGAATCACTAAATCCTGACTAGCTTTTTATTGTTGTGAAAGAGAGATTCTCTCTTAGGAAGACTAAGTTTACTCCCAAAGTGATGTATTATTTATGGCATGTGAAACAAAACACAAGCTTATTCTTGAAAATCTGTGTTATTCACCAGCCCTGTCACTCGGGTGACCCTCTTCCCTTTCTAAATACGTTGTTATGTGCGTCTGTGTTTTGCTATTATATGTGCTCTTCTCTGGATGCTGTGGAATGCAAATAGTCTTCCTTGTGTATTTTGTTACTGGGAGGAAGAGTGTCAAGGTCACAGGTGAGGTCTCAGGCAGTGGGAGGAGTCACATTTTTGGGCGTTGACCCAGGAGGAGCCAAGGTTGTGGGTGTGGCCAGCAGATCTCGCTGTAGCCCTGTGGTGTTCTCTCTAACGCATGGCTGTTATTCCTAAGTCAAGTGCGGCGCTGTCGGGAGTCTGTTAGCTCCCGTGGCTAGCATGTTTTTTTTAATGTTCTGGTTTAGTTTTTTTTGTACTGTTATCTTTCATTACAGAGTTATCAGGGTCCCTGTGTGAGGAACACACCTCCAACTACGTGTCACCTGACTGGTGATGTACCTTTTCTGGAGCATTCCTGTCAGAGCATACTGTTACTGTAAACACAGCCTCTGTGATCGCCCAGGCCAGCAGGACTGTAATTATGTACCTGCATGATTTTTGGTCTTTGACTGTGAATGTGTGCGTTGACAACATGGAACTCTGTGCTTCTTTTGCCTTAGTAATATATATATATATATATATATATATATATATATATATATATATCTGTGTATCAATCTGGTTAATACCGAAGTTTTCATTAAATAGTGTCGGTGATCTTTACTACTACCGTGGATCACAGCCTCGTGTCTTTTTTTTTGTGGTGGGTCATTTCACAGACCAGTGGCTCTCGTAGACACTCTCCTCCGTGTGGGCTCGTCTTGAACGCTATCTGGTTGACACCCTCATGGCGTGAGCAGGTGGTGCTGTGGTTGGAGTGGGGGGGGTCGAGTGTATCGCAGGCCGCTCAACTGCAGCCTGCAGCTCGGAGGCAAGGTGGAGTCACCCGGGGGCTTCCCGCTCTCACGGGGGGGCTGATCTGACACTCGTGTGGGGAGGACACACAATCCATTTCCCCCACCATCTTTACTCCAGTTTTATCTGGAAACCACTGTGATAGACCCCCCCCCCCCCCCCTTCCCCAACTGCCTCCTCGCTGGTCCCAGAGGTCTGGCCTCCGAGCCGGCCAGACAGGCCAGAGCTGTGCGCTGTTTTTCGGGAAGGCTCTGCATCACTGCAAAACAAAAGTGATAAGCAGGGCCCTCGATAAGCCACGGCTCCTCGGTTCCAAGCAAAAACACACATGCAAATGACTGGCGGAGGGATGTGTGTGTGTGTGTGTGTGTGTGTGTGTGTGTGTGTGTGAGCGTCTGTGTATGTGCATGCGGACAGGGAGCTTCCTCAGTGTGACATGTTTGTGCCGAGCTCCCTGTACATTCTCGAGATAACGGCAGAGCTGTGAGTGCGCTAGGAATGCGATCCTGATTGGAGAAGTTGGGGGTTTGTGGGGTATGGGGGGGGGGGGGCAGTCATGTAGGGTGTGAGGGACGTGCAGGGTGTGTGGGGTGTGTGGGGTGTCGGGGCATGTGAGGGTATGTAAGGTGTTGGGAGGTGTTTGTAGTGTTTGTGCCCACACTACCCACCGTCGATAAGCACCTGCTTCCATGTTGCCACAGCTACCTGCTAGGAAAATCACTGTAGGACCTTCAGTGGCTGGGCTCACACGCGGGACCCCCAGTGGCTGGGCTCACACGCGGGACCCCCAGTGGCTGGGCTCACGTGGAACCCCCAGTGGCTGGGCTCACACGCGGGACCCCCAGTGGCTGGGCTCACACGCGGGACCCCCAGTGGCTGGGCGGGCATACAGCCAGGTGAGTTTTAGGCTGAGCAGCTATGACAGTTGGCAATCAGGGCAGTCAGCTCTGCGCTAGCCCACACGCGAGCGTCTGACACCACGCGCATGTGTTTGCCTTCAACTGGCGAAGAGTACGTGGGCGCGTGTTTGTTAAACTGTATGAGAGCACGTGGGAGTGTGTTTGTCTGTTCATCTGAAATTGGTAGAGAGAGTGAGAGGGATTCGGAGTAGATCATCTCCCGCCTGTATCTGCAGCAAGATCGGCAGAGATCGTCCGTGCGGCCTCCCTCCCATGGCTCCCGCCTGACTAACCGACTTGTGGTGGGGGCCCGGCGTGTGGGGCCGGTTTTGAGTCATGCCGGGCTTATCTGTTTACCTTCCAAAACACTGGCACTTTCATCAGGAAGCCGTTCTTTCAGTCCTTGTTTGATCTCGGACGCCGAACAGGATGTGCTAACCCATAGGCCCACGGCGGCCTGGAGGAGACAACGTTCTTCTCTCCTTCTGCAGTGAGTAGGAAGCTGCCGTTCCGGCTCTGGAACCACACTGCAGGTGTCCAAGTGACGGTGACGGAGACGGGATGAGAATAGAGAAATTACGAGGGAAATATGAGAAACTACGGGTCACGCACCGCATTTAGAACACTCTGTACGCTCTGGAAACACTGACAATACTCCACTCAGAACAAATGCAAAAAAAAAAACCAAACATATAAATAGCGAAAATGAAACTAGCGGCAGGTGAAACGAATCGATAATCCAGTGACGCAGAACGAGGAAACGAGTCCTGTTTAGCTGACTGAGGAACGATGTCTGTCACTCCCACTGGCTCCTGGGAGTTGGAGTCCCTAGTCGAGCGCGTAGACCACGGGATTGGAACGAACTCTTCTCACATGCTGGCACAGGGTGGCTCACCTGCGCTGCTCTGCTCACAGGGAGCTCTGACGAAGCCTTTCACACACACACGACAGGGGGAGGGCAGCGTCCGTACCGTCCTTCGGGGCGGCCCGCGTGGCTGGCCTGGACGGCGAGGAAGTCTTTTGAAGCTTTTTGAAGGCTAGCGTGCGGCGAGCTGCTCCCGTGTGACCCAGCCAACGCGCACGGAAGAACTCTTCGGGCCGCCAGTGCCCGCTCGCACGCTATTGGCTGCTGTGTTGCTATGCGTCTACCTCAGAGCGCCGACCCACCCCCCGGGAGACGCGTGCACATCTGTGCCATACAGCAAGAAGCCCTGCATTAGGGTCCAACCCTGAAGAAGCCACAGAGGGCTACGCATCCGTCCATCCACAGCCCTGTCCCTCCACCCCTTCCTGTACAGCACCATTAATCAGCTAACGATGAGGTGAATGAAGGCGCAGGGTGGTGGAGTTTGCCCTGGTGGGGGCGGATAGCGCGGTGGCTTGGTAGGCGGAGACACCTGCATGATTGACAGCTGTGAGATGGAACACATGATCGAATCGCAATTTGATGGTGGCCTTGAGTGGCACGCTCAGTGCAGGAATGTCTCAGTCTCCTGTTATGTTTCTCGCCGTTTTTTTTTTTTTTTTGTCTCGCTCTCTCTCTCTATTCTCTCTTCCTCTCTCTTTCTCTCTCCCACTCGCTCATCTCCCTGTCTCTCTCTCTTTCTCTGTCTCCTACTCTCTCTGCCTCTCTCTCTCTCTCTCTCTCTCTCTCTGCGTGATGTGTCTCACATGGGAGGCAGCAGCATTACGTTAGCCTTCAGACTGAGCTACCTCATGGACGTGGTGTTTTCATGTGGTGCAACTGCAACATCTCTCTCTCTCTCTCTCTCTCTCTCTCTCTCTCTAATTCTATCTTTTCCTCACTCCCTCTCCCTCTTTCCTGAATGGTTTCCATGGTGACGGCGGTGCTCTGCGGAAACAGCCCAGAGTCTGGTCCGTGCGAGAGCAGCTCCCTGTTAAGACCCGACACGCTCGCGCTCGCCCTCGAGCCGCGGAACCCTGGGCTGGCGTGTCACCCGACGGGGGCGTGTGCGTATGTGCCACGGTTATTTACAAACGTGATGGCAGCAGCCAAACTGCGGCGTGCGTTGGTCTGTTTGCTCCCGGCCTCTTTTTGGTGGGCTTCTTCGTCGGCTCTGTCACGCGAGCGTTGCTCTGCAGTGCTGCGGAGAGCACCCACCTCAGTGTGCCCCCCCCACTTTTGACTGTGGAGATTTTAGCAGTGGTGGGTTTACGCGTGTGTGTGTGTGTGTGTGAGTGTGAGTGTGTTTGTATAGGAGCCTCTGCTGACCTTGAGCGAGGAAGCTTTCAACAAAGCTTGAAGACATCGGTCATGTCTGAGAGGACAGCTGCCTCAGCCCCGGTGTCCCAGCCCGGCCCGCGTGGCCCCGTTCGCGGGCCTCCATGGGAACCACGCCCCCACGCCCTGTTGGCGTGCAGAGGTGTGCTTTCTGTTTGGCAGTGTTAGTCACAGTTCTCTTTAGACCCAGTTCTGCCCTGAGAATAACTATCAGCGCCATTAGGCGATCAAAGGCTTCACCTTTCGGTCCTGGCGGCAGGCGAGTCCTGTTGGCCACTCCCCTTTCCCCAGCGCCCAATCCTGAGAGACCTTTTGGCCACTCCCCCCCCCTCCCCATCACCCAATCCTGAGAGCCGCTCGGCCATCTAAACAACCAGATGGGTGTTTAAAACCATTAGGCCTGTGAAGATAAACTCCCACGCTGGTGAAATGGCAGTGGAGTGTGATGTTGTGCAGGTTCAGTGAGGGGCCGGGGGGGTTTGGGCTGGGAAGGACAGGGGGCTTATCTTCTCCCATCTGGGAGGAAGAGTTGGGGTAGGGGGTGGGGGTGGGGTAAGAGAGAGGGGCCTAAGAGGGGGCCTGTGAAAGGGCCAGTTGGGGGAGTCTGACCCCCGACTCGTGAGGAGGTGTCTCCAGATTCTTTTTATTTACTTTTAATGTCAAGCGTCTCCGCCCTGCCGATCCCAGCCGTGAGTGCCTGGGGGCAGTAGCTGCTGAGAAACAACAGATGCTTCTTAATGGAGGGCAAAGTCGAACACTTTGGATGTTGTTTCATTAAAAGAGAGAGAGAGAGAGAGAGAGAGAGAGAGAGAGAGAGAGAGAAAGCATGAATATGGGTGAGAGAGCATTACAGGACATCCCCTACACTCTCATATACTCCCATACACTCCCATATACTCTCATACACTCCCAGACACTCTCATACATTACCATACACTCTTATACACTCTCATGCGCTCTCATACACTCTCATACACTTTGTGATTGCTGGTGTATTTTGATCGTGCCTATCGCATCGCGCCTCTGTTTATCATAACCTTTCCTTCCATGTCCCGCGTTGCCATCGTCCTGTTGCATCTCCACCAGCGTGTAAACGTCCATTCTGCCTGGTGAGCGCACGCGTCCCTCCCACACGCAATCTCTTCCTTTTGCGACACCTACAGACAAATGAACTATCGCTTCCAGTGAATTTCCTTTTCATGTCACCGACTACACTTGTATGCACGCACTAAGGACGCACACACACACGTGCACATCCACACGTGTGCACACACACACACACACACACACACACACACACACACACACACACACATACGTATGCAGGTGGCAAAGACACGAGCACCAGGAGATAACAAGCCCCATCTTGCCCGGCGGTGTGGGATGGGTGTTCTCTGACCCACACCCGGAGCAGCTACAGCTCAGTCATTACCACTGACAGATTCGCTCACCACAAGGAAACCGTCGGACACGTCCCCACACACACACACACACACACACACCGGCAAACCACTGCCCACCCACAACCACCCACCCCCGGTAGATGTTACTTGGCCTTTGAAGTTGTCTGAGTGGAGGATTGTGCTGAGTGGCAAGGCCTGCTGGGACATGACCCTCCTCCCTGCACACACACACGCACACACACACACACACACACCCCGTTCTTCTGAATGGTGACATGCGTTTGAGGAGACGCAGCGTTGTGACTCACTGGAGGCGCCATGCAGCCCTGCTCTAACTGCAGCTCCTCACCGTGCCGCTCTGCCTCTCCACACACACTTTTGTTTCTGGTTTCTGTCACTGCGTAGGTGTCGAAACCAAACCAGACCTTCCCCGTCACACCGGAGCGGCTCAGCCCAGCGGGAGCAATAAGGCAGTGGGGGGAACGAGGGAAGAGGAAAACGGTCTACGGGCTTTCTGCTGAAATGGCTGACCTCACCTTTCGCGTTATGACGCCGGGAATATGCGCCTTCGGCCCAGTCCGATAGCGATTGTTTACAGAATGACATCATGTCGCTAGCGGAGACATGGCAATCGGCAGATCTGGGGCGCACAGGCGTATCTTGATAGAGGTGCTTTTTAAGGAAGCCCTTATGCGCTCCCTGCTATGATCGTCTATCTCCTGCTCTTTATCTGAGCCGAGGTGCTTGGCTTAAGGGTCCAACAATAGCCGGGCCCATCAGGCGTCTGGACCCGAGGCTGTCCACCCTTATCTGGACTCCGCACTCGCTCCGGGGGTAGGAAGGAGATCCAGCCCCTATAGATGTTGCAAGTTCTTGTTGTTTTTGAGAACTTGGGGCCGTGGCCGTAGTGCATCAGCCACCGTTCTCAAACAAACGTCTGTCATCTGCCCGCATCTCTCTCGCTTACACAGCGTGTGGAGGCTGGGAAACATCTCACCTCCGCCACGGCGGACGGGGGCAGACCGACGAGGCCGGTGAGGTCGTGAGGCAAATGCACGGCAGACGTGGGTATGATCATCAGAGTGGTTATCTAAGCGGGCCCTGACCCGCTGCCACGCCGGCGACCAGGTCTCCTTAGTCACCCATATGGGAGAGCTTTTTTTACATTGATTATTACAGTTGAAATCTGATTTCTTCGAGCCATTCTTTTTTCATTTTTTTTCTTTTCCTTCTTTTTCTTCCCTATTCTTTATTTTTTCTTAATTTCTCCTTTTGTTCTCCAGCACTCGTTCGGGAGCTTCTGGCTGCTCTGGATATGCTTGGAGGAGCGATACGGAGGAGGAGGTGCACACTTAGATAACCAGGAAGGTGCGAGACGAACCTCTGCTCCTCTAATCCTCCTAGCGTGTGCTGCAATCAGATAAATCAATTAACCAATAGCAGACTGTTTGCCTGGACTGAACTGCCGGCCACGCCTGACGGGGACGCGGCGTGTCTCTTTATTGACATGTCCACGGGACGTCCCGCAGTGTGCTGTAGTAGCTGAGTTGACAGGAGATCCTCGCATGGCTACAACTCGCCTTGCGTTCCCTCGGGGGTTTGTGTTCACACGTCAGCATCCTCACACGGAAGCCCTGCTCGGCGGAGACGCGCACGGGGAGGCGGTTGGCCTGGAGGAGGTGGAGGGGTGCGGGTGGAGGAGGACGGGCGGAGTTGGGGGGGCGGGGGGGGGGGGGGGGGGTCGTGGTTGTCGGCCTAAGCGCTGGAGTATTACTAACGGTACGCTAGTGGGGAAGACTGTTGGCAGGGACACGCTGGGACTCGTTTAGGGTTGGGGCGTGGGAGGGTGGGATTATTGGTGTTGGGGGGGGGGGGGGGACGGAACAAGCACATGAGATCTAGGAGGAGATGTGGCTAGATAGTGTTCTATTGGACCGCTGTACCAGCAGAGTGGCGGCACTACTGGATGCACATTCTGGTTTGGCTGCTGCGTCATCACAGGTAGTCTGTTTCTCTCGGGGCGCCCTGGGGGGCAGTGTAAGCTGGTTTTGGTCACGGACATGCAAAACGAGCTTGGGAGGGGCCAGGGAGAGGTTTTGTAGACTCATGGTGTGTGTGTGTGTGTGTGTGTGTGTGTGTGTGTGTGTGTGTGTGTGTGTGTGTGTGTGTGTGTGTGTGTGTGTGTGTGTGTGTGTGTGTGCGCGTGTGCGTGTGGGTGGGTACGTGGGTGCGCATGTGCAGTTTGGAGTGGGTTAGGGGGGAAACGTCTCCACACCTCGCCTCGGCACAGCTCTCTAGCGCCGTGCCGTTTGACCTTTGGCCGGGGGAAGCCCACCCTAGCAGGGAGGTGGCAGCGGTGGGTGCTGAGCTGGGCTCCCTGCACACCTCCCAGTGTGCCAGGCAGGAGCTCCAGCCTCAGGCGTGGAGGACAGACCACGCTTCCAGGCACGGAACAGTTAATTGCCTGACAGCAAGGGAAATGCCTGCTTTGCTCCCTCCCCTTCTCTCTCTCTCTCTCTCTCTCTCTCTCCTTTATACTCCCTCTCTCTCTCCCTCTTGCTCCACTATCTCCCTGCCGTTCTCTCTCTCTCGTGGTGTGTAAGTAGGTGTTTCCCTGTGTGATGGGAGCGAGGGTATATAGGGCACGAGAGCTCTGACAACTCTAGAGTCTCGTGTGCGCCTGTCACACATTCCCTCCAGGACCAGCGGTGGGCTTCTGGTTTTCTTCTGCCCCCCATCCCCCCCCCACCCTCCTCGGAGCTTTTTACCCTCCAGCGGATTTGTGTTTAATTCACCAACGCCATGTCTGAGCGGAGGAACAAGGAGAGGAATGGGAAGAAGAAAGGCAAGAAGGAACGCAACAGAAAGAACCCTGATGCCAACACAGGTAACGAACAAAGGCACCACAACGGTGAAGGTGTGTGTGTGTGTGTGTGTGTGTGTGTGTGTGTGTCGCCACGCGTGGTGTGGAAAAGGGAGGGGAGCGAGGCACGGGGCCAGGATCCCTCGCCGTGTCTCGTCTTGCTGGCTGCTTTGTCATACGGGAGGACTTCCTAAAACGGGCGGCGTGTCACGACACATCCGTGCCCTGCGCAACCGGGCGTGAATGGACGCGTGCGTTCGCGATCGGGGCCGAGGCCTCTGATCGGGACCGAGCCCTCGGCAGGGCGGCGCACGGCCGTCGAGCCCCCCCGTCCTGCCCTCCGCCGGCTGCAGCCCCCCCCCGGCGGCTCGCGTGGTTTGGGTGTCTGGAGCCGCTGGACCGAGCGTGTCCGGCGGGGGCCGCTGCATGCGTGTGGGGCTCCCGCTGCGGGCGGGTCCATGCAGTGTTGCAGACTCACGGCTCGTGGTTGTTTGAATGGTTTGAAGTGGCGAACTCTCTCTCCACTCCGCTCTGCTCTCCGTCGATGGTCCTGCAAGCCACGGCTTGTCGCTGCAGTCTGACCTCAGGGTCGAGGAGGGGGGGGAAAAAAGCGCCTGTTTTCCATACACAAAGACCATTGTCCCATCAGCCCTGGGGTTTCCAAGTCCTGTGCCCTGTTGAGCTGTCGTCTTGCTCCGACGCTTTGCGGCTGGTGCGTGGAGCAGAGGTTGAGGAAGCCTTGGTCAGACAGGATGGGCTCCTGTGATACCGCAAACCTAAGCACAAACCAGGGGAGCAGGTCTCAGGAGAAGACATCGTACACTCTGACTTTGAGGATTTACCTTGATCTGAGATCCCCCCATTAGATTAGCAGCTCCAAGAGACAGCACACACTATTGTATTGTCTGCCCCTCAACCACCAACCCCCAACCTCGCCTCAGTTTCCCACTTCTGCCTGGACCTCCTGGGAGTTTCTCCATTACCCAATTGCCCAAGGCCATTTTTGTGCACCCTCTGACAGACAATGCTTTTGTTATTCTTTGCACTTCTCCCATTATTGTCTTCCTGAAGTTTGGTCTGGCTGGTGTTGAATTGCGCTCTTGCGATGCGAGCCTGAGTTAAGAGGCCTGCTGGTTGCGCCACAGTAGTGCATGTATGCAGACCCAACAGTGCCCATGCATAGACCCAGCAGTGCACGTGCAGTGCATGAACTCACCAGTGCAGACCCAGTGGTGCACATGCACGGACCCAGTGGTGCACGGACCCAGTGGTGCACGTGCACGGACCCAGCGGTGCACGGACCCAGCGGTGCAAGGCCCCAGCCATGAGCACCACCAGTCATCTGTTGTCTTTCCACAATGCTAATCTCCTCTGCTTTGTCTGCTGGAAACAAAGCAACAACCAGGAGACAGAAAAGTGAGAGTCTGGGAGCACGTTTCACACGGCCTTCCCCGGGAGGCCAGCGGCAACCATGACACTATCTTCACTTCACACTTCCTGTTCTTTTGCGCCGAGGGTCCGATAACCGAAACTGCCTTGAAGTCGAGCCGTAGAGGAAATAAAAAAAACCCAGCCAGTCAATGAGAGTGATTGACTCACTTCGCCAAGACGGCATGTCGCGGTGACGGATCCGTTCTGTGGCCTAAATGCAGTTTTTGGTTTTTGATGAAGTGTGTGTGCTGGAGTGATGGATTTGAAATGCTCAGTGAACATGAGTAAATGATTAAAATAACAGCTGACGCTTGCAGGAGTGCAGCGTCTTTTCTCTGCTGTTCTTTTGAAGTGGCGCTGATGTGAAATGTGAGTGTGATGTGAAAACTACCCAGTCCCTCTCACGGCTGACACACTTGTGCTTTTGTCAGTTCTCAACTGAAACCATATATTGTTTTGTGTTCTTTCCGATTTCATGTGAATCTTTCGACTTAAACAAGTGTGATTGAGAATAAAATGTCCAAGTTTTCATTTTCTGGTGTGTTATAACAGACATATTCATTCAAGAGTGACTGTGATCATGTTCAACTTCCAGATTTGAAGTCCAAATTTAGCATTGAATGCCAGAAGAGGGCAAATAAGAAGAAGCCAGAATTCCTACGGGCCTCCCGCAGTTCTGGAAGCCGCTGGAGCCATTCGCATTACTGAATGTGTTTGGAAGTTTGAGGCGAGGGCCTGTGGTTTTAGCTGCAGTGTGGCACTGCTGGAACCAAGGGCAGGGGCCACAGGTGTGTGTGCTGGGGCCACAGGTGTGTGTCCAGGGGCCACAGTGCCCGTGAGTTGGGGGATGAGAAGGGGTGCTTGGCTTCACATACAGGCACTGGTACTTAAATACTGTGGCTCCTGGAGAGAATTTATGACTTCCTCACCAGGTCATGTTATACTGTTGCAGTGTTTTATGTGAACTTTCCCATTTTGTGTATGATTGTTGGAGGTTATGGTTAACCTGAAGGGGTTCCGTTCATAATGGCTAATATTAGAGATTATTAAGATACTTATGAGCAGACATAATCTTTTTATAGACAAACTCATTTTATAGGCAAACCCCTGAAATGCTGTTTGGTAAGGAAATGTAACTATACTGAAGGAACTACAGTGAAATACCTAGAATGAATGCAGATGGTGACATTTTCATGACCTGACATAGAATAACATTTTGTTTGCCATGTACTTGACCAAACGGTACCACTATATTTCACCACAGTATTCTATTGTTCACTAAGGATTTTTAAATGCCCTTTGCTGGATGAACATTTCCATTCAAGCACAGCTCCCATTGTTTGATGCTGCTGACCGAGTCTCTTTGTTTGAATGTGATGCATGTGGCTGATTTAGGTACATGTAAAGGGTTTGAGTGTCATGCTCAGAGTTGCCTAATTGTGCTTTGGTGTTGATATAGAGATGAGAATTGATTAACTTTGCATTAATGGCTTTGGTGAGCTTTAAAATGTATATGTGTAGAGGTGTGTACAGAATTATGTTAACAAGGTCCTCAGAATGAAATATGGTATAGCTGAGAGGTGTTTCTCCCAACCGTATATATCGAACGCACTCATTTAACATCATACAGTTTCTAAACAATTACAACGGCCCATGATTCTTTGAACATTGACTTGACTCTCAGTGGGATGGTGAGAACCTTCAGCAGATGAAGAGATATCCAGTTGCTCTTAAGCCTCTGGTTTTTGTGGCCCAATGAGAGAGCATTGGGTCTGCTCCTGCCACACCGCACCCCTGGAACTCTCCCCAGAACCCTCTCCTAAACCCTAAACCCTCCACAGAACCTTCCCCTAAACCCTCCCTAGTACCCTCACCTAAACCCTAAACCCTCCCCAGTACCCTCCCCTAAACCCTCCGTGGAACCCTCCCCTAAACCCTAAACCCTCTTCAGAACCCTCGCTCCACTGCTCAGCAGAGCACTTAAGTCTCCTCAGAAAGCCCTCTTCACAGCCCACGTTTGCTGGTGTTAGAAAGGGTGTCATAGCATGTTCTGGATTACAGCATCCACGTTCTTGGCATCTTGCGAAAAAAAGGTGGCGATTTTTTGCTGCATGTGATCACCATGGTGATCTGAATCGTTCTTAAACCCCCCCCCCCCCCCCCCCCCCCCCTTCCCCACAGCGGCCGGTTCCCCTGACGACAAGGTGATTTAGAGTGTTCGGGCTGAACCTTGGCACCAGCCCCAGGGTTATGCATTTCCAAGTCATCTTTGAATTACGGGCCAAGCCGCAGAGAGAGTGTCGCGCACCTAGTGAAGCATGACAGTTGTGTTAAAGGGCTGGAGAAATGGGCCACCTGTGTGCAGCGGTGGAGGCCCCACGACCCTCAGTATACAGGTAGCGTCCCGCAATTCGCAGTACACAGGTACAACCCCGTGACCCCCAGTACACAGGTAGTGACCCTCAGTGCACAGCACCCTGTGAGCCCCAGCGCCCAGCACCCAGGGTCCACTGTGCTGCCTGGGCTCAGTTGAGATGTCCTCCTGTCTAGCATGCAGAAGGCAATTATGATCCAGCACTAATGACACTAATGGCTTATTTGTGCTTTTTGCCCAAAATTCAATGAAAACTGCACTGAAAATAAAATCTTCTGAGGTCTTTTAAAATGTTTCTAACGCATGGCCAGTTAGATCATGTTCAGAAGCTGTTCGTTTCTCCTCAGAGAGTTTCGAATGGTGCAGGAGGACCAGCCCAGCACAGCGTGACTGTCGTACCTGTTTACCTCTGACCTCTCTCCCAGCCATCCAAAATCTCCTGGACTTCCACCCTTTGACCCAGCGCCCAGCTCCAAACCTTATGTCCGAGTGTGGGCGCACGTGTGTGTGTGAGAGTTGACTCCCTTCTTACAGCGGACCACCAGACACTACTCCAGGAAGCCCCTCACCCTGGAAGCACACCCTGTACGCTGGGCCTTTGCTTTCTTCTCGTCGTCACACCCCTGAGTCGTGCGGAGAGTCACAGTTCCTCACTCCGTTTGCTGTGACTCTTAAGTGTCATTGAACCCATCCCTTCACACCCTTTTGTATACGTCTGCTACAAAGGCTCAGGGTGACACTGGAAGTCGGAGCTCTGTCACCAGAGCCCAGCACCAGGACAGGTGCCTGCACGGGGGTGTCCACCGGCCTCGGGGCAGCACGAACAACGTTGGCGTCATTCCACCGCACAAAATGTAGCAGCTCTGCCTGTACTGGGACAGGGAAGTGGGCCGGTCATTCCCAGACCAGTCTGACTGGGGATGGTTTTAGCTCACCTTTGTCTAGAATTTTAATTGAAGTCATTACCCAGGTATACAAAGCTGTTTGTTTTCTGTGGTGCGTTTGCTGTTTCTAAAAAATGTTTCTTAAAAAAAAAAAAAGACCATGGATAGTGAGATATTTTTCCTCTGCCGAGCTACCTTTGAGACGAGTGGGTGACTACGCCATGTGCAGTTTGAGAAAAAACCTGAGATGAAGTGAGACAATCCTGGCCACATTACCACATCTTGCTTTTTTTCATGCGATACTGTATTTAATCTTCACCTCGTGATACGCTTCGCACGCACACACTAGTGCTTCGTCACATAACCTTGCATTGAAAAGGCTGGTGGACGTGGGCTCTGGAAACAGGCCCCGCCCCCACCTCCTGACTCCTCCCCCTAGCTACTGTGTGGATCCAGCCTCATTTACCCCACCCTCCTCCTACTGTGGCCTCGCCACACAGGTTGGATCAAATCACAAATCAGCTATTAAATTTTTGATACAGGTCTTTACCTTCCTGTTAGTGTCCATTTGCAGGGATTTTGGTTTTTGTTTTTTTGTTTGTGGAAAGCATGTATAACTGTAATGTCAGTTGGGTTGATTTCACTTTTCCCATCTTCCTCGGGGTTTAACTTTTTTGTTTAATAGCTGAAGGCTTATCCTCATTCTCAATTACAATAACTGTTAAAGTATTAGTATAATCAGCAAAAGTTTGTTCCCCAGGCCCATATAGTGGTGGGCAAGATTTCTCTGTGCTTGCTGTTTAAAGTGTTACGTTTCAGTAATTGGCATTTTAGATCCATGTTAGCTCTTTCCCACTACTGGAAATTAGAAAACAACAATAACAAATTGTGTATTGTGATATCTAATATAGACAGTCATTACCTGAAACTTTAACTAGGCACAAAAGGAAACAATGTTAATCCAGTCAGCTATGAAATCTGACCCACGTGCTCAGAGTGAAGAACAAACACATATGCAGTGTAATTATGCAAATATTTCAAACCTAGCTGAGTGTCAAACCGAACTCGGTGTTGAACCGAATTCAGTGTGGAACCTAATTCAGTCTCAAACCTAACTCAGTGTGAAACCTGTATTAGAACCCAACATATTGATGAACTTTACCCTGTGGAACCATACACAGTGATGAACCTAACTCGGTGTGTGACCTTTCATGGTCTGTAACCTAACTCGGTGCGGATACTACCTCAGTATTGAACCTAACTCAGTGTGGAGCCTACCTCAGTGCCAGACCTCCCTCAATGTCAAACCTAAGTCATGACCTGGATGTATGTCAAGGGGCCAGGCGTGGAGCCGAAGCCCCAGGACACACGCCAGACTACAGACAGACCGCAGCATTCCCCACTGGACCTGCACTGGAGGACGCACTGTCTCTATCTCTCTGTCTTTCTCTCCGTAGGTGCACCAACACTAAAACCTATGAGGCACTCGGTGGTGGTGGACGAGGGGAGCAGATTAACGATGAAGTGTGAGGCCTCAGGCTCCCCTCCCCTTTCCTACAAGTGGTACAAAGACGGCACTGTGCTGAAAAAGAGCAAAGAAGTCGATATCAGAGGAAGCAAGTAAGTATTGTTCGCCATGATGCACGCACAGGTTTCTTGGATCCTGAAGGCCGCATGGACGGATGACAAAACAGTCCTTGCAGTTGTAGTTTGTTTTTCAAAAACGGAAAAGGGGGAAACCAAAATGTAAGCGTAGTTTTGAGACGAGAAAAGCATCGCTCGAGTGCAGAGGGGTTTAAAATGGGTCTTGGGACCTGATTCTAGGAGCACAGGGTAATGGGAGGCCGGGCTGGGCGGCCTTCACGATCCGCATCATAAGACATTATTGGTCATGTTCGGCACTAAAACCACTTTTGGCTCTATTACAGCAATATAATGGCCATCTACAGTATAAAGTCGTACATTACAGCCCCACTGAGCCTCCTTGGGAAGGTTCTATTTTGATCTCTAATCAGCTGTTGCTAGGCGTGTACTGACATCCGTGTTGTCGGGCTTTGGCCTGAGGGTTTGGGTTCGCTTTTTTCACTGAGTCACTGTGAAGTCTGATCACTCCCTTGTGTCACCGTTTCAGGAAAAACTCAAGGATCAAGATTGCCAGTGCGCAGCTGGAGGACTCTGGGAATTACATGTGCGTGGTGGAGAACCAGGGGGGGACCAGCAACGGGACCAGCACCGTTCGCGTCCAGAGCAGTAAGTGCCGCGCCGCCAGCGAAAGCGTCTCAATCGCGAGTCGGCCCCGTGTTTCTCGATCGCTTGCTCGAGCCCAGCTGAGCTGTCACAGGAAATGGCACCTCATTCAGACCCCAAGCAGAACGACCCCAGAACCGCCGACAAAGCCCTTCAAGTTTTGCTCTGGCACTTTTTGCGTTTGTGTCAGAAAAGTGAACCCTTTGCGAACCGTGATCTGGATTTCACCTTAGAATATAATAAAGACCCAACAAACAAATAATGACTAAAGTTATATTTAACAGACAATGCAGCCAAACAATTTATATTGCTGGACGTGTTTTGTCGGGGTGCTTCATGTGAATGGTCTGCATCCGATCAAGCCCGAGCATTTCACAGGACTTCTAGTGTATTATCTCTCGCTTAGACAATTCTACACTTTCTTAGCTTTTTCCTTTAGGCCATCGTAAAGTTGCATGTCCCAATCTTCTTCAAAGCTTTAGATCTCTAGGCCTTCATTGCAGAACTTTGTTTGAATCAAATTTAAATTTGAATTTTCTTCAGTGATTACAAGCTTTCCAGATTCTGAGGCAGTGGAGCAGTCATCACAGGTCTTCCACCATGCTCCACGGTTAGGATAAGGTTTTGGTGTTGGTATGCGGTGTTTTGCTTTCTCCACTGTTACAACACAACTTCGTTCTCGCCTGTCCACAAAGCATTGCTCTGGGTGGTCTTTAGGAATCTAACGACCGCAATGTTTTTTTTTTTAGGATAGTTGATTCTTCAGTGGTAACCTTCCGTGAAAACCACTCGTATTCATTTCTTTTTGTGTTTCGCTGGCGTGGTGAACTCACGAACACAGACATTAAGTTCAATCAATGGCCGCAGATTCTTCGACGTTTAACTGGCAGGTGTGGGGCTGTCTGTCCACGCCCGTGGTTTGGTGCACTTGTTTGCACATTTATGTGCTTTCCAGGAAGTGTTCTTGTGTCTCATGTGTCATATGTGTGAGAGTATGACGAGCCAGTTACACTAAAGCACTATTTGCGTATCTCTTCTCCAACACTTGATCCGCTGGGTCCTGCAGGGCCCCTTTGTGATGTCTGGGTCCCAGATTTCTATGAATTCCTTTGTTTGCAAAATGTTTCTGTATTTACACTGACATATCAGTGTCATGTGTGCAGGTTATTTTTGGAATACTTTTTGGTGTTTTGACGTAGTCGACATGGTCGAATCACGTATTTTATCATTTTTGGTTAATATTTTATGTTTAATAACAAGCAACTACAGTAAGCCTAGCAGTAGAGAATGTTTATTTGATATGTGTATAATTCATATAGTGCATTAAATGCGTTAGATGCAAGGAGCACCCAGCAGAGTTTGCAATTGATTAAGGTGCATTTTGAGACAAACCATGTGTGAGTAGGAGGAGGAGAAAAATCAGAAATTGCTGTCTTAACAAGTGGCCATGCGCTTTAGGGGGAGACGGAACGTAAGTGTGCACTTAAGCAGGACCAGCCACAGAGTGCGGGCAGGCGCTGGGTCTGGATAAAGGGCAGAGCTACACGTCCCTTCACACTCCCCGAGAGAACAGCAGGTGTGCAGAGTTCTGCACTCACTAAACGATCTGCATTACTGGGGCCCCGAGAGAGGTCCAACGTCTTTAGAAATTCTCTTCAATCCAGCTCGACGTTTTTGAGGCCTTGTTCTGAGGCCTTGTTCTGAGGCCTTGTTCTGATGGGACTCCAGTTGCAACTCTGTTGGAGCAGGTAACTGCTGTGTTGTTGTTTTTTTCTAAACAGCAAACATGTCAAACTTGAAGTAACTGGAATACCTAACAGCAATTACTGTCTTTTTAAGACCTTATTAAATGTTCACCTACTTTTTTTCCATCAATTATCTTGTTTTTTCTCAGTAAAGATATGTACACATGTTGTTTGTTAGGATTGCCTCCATTGTAATGACTTACACAAAAACCAAACCACACTTTAGGAGCCATTCACGCAAGAATTTTTATGAAGACAATACCCAAAGTTTTACAAACTTTCTGTTCCACAAAAATGTACTGTGTGCCAAAAAAATCTGTGTTATTGTCTCAACATTTTGAAAATTGCAATGCCAAGTGGCTTTTTGAAAGATTTAAAAGTTCCTTTCTTGCAAGTGTGGAGCTTCATTTAACTCTAATCTGCCCAGGGGGACTTTCCTCTGGTGCCTGTTTGCTATTAGTTGTGATAAATTAGACACTACCAGCATTTTAGTAGATTTGTTTCCCCCACTTCAGACCACATTATTTTGCACCGCCACCCTCATCTGGAACGGACTGTAGACTTAAAAAATTATATTTGTCTTAGGGATTTAAAATATTCAGTCCTGTCACCCAGCTACTTTCTTTTCTGCCAGTAGTTCAGACATCCTCAACAGTTTACTTCAGAAGTATCTGGTGCCTCAGTGGGTGCTTTGAGCCTGTTGGTCTCCATGTCTCCAGGCTAGCCACCACCACGTTAAGGCTTTACTGTAAGCAAACTAAGCATTCTGCACTGCTACAAATGCACTGTAGACCACAGAGCAGCTTTACTCTGGGGCTTTTCCTCTTGTTCCCAGCTGCAGAAGTGCTTTGTTAGCAAATTATCTGGGTGCCAGGGAGCCATCGGGTGAGGGTGTGTGAACCAAAACGATAGGTTTTTGAGACATGGCGACAAGCCAATGGGATTCAGCCATATCGGTGCACTGTTGCTTCAGTTCTCCTGTACAGGAGTTGTCTGAGCAAGAAAAGGCCAACTGCACTCCAAAACAAAGCTTGGCTGCCATTTTGAGTTGAATGGACTCCTGCCACACGCAAACCTTTTGATAAGTTGATTCCTCAAGGGCATATTAAGCTTATATGAAGTTTTGATTCTTTTTTTTTGCCTTGTTGTGAGAGCTTTGCTTCCTCTGAGGGGTTAGCCAGTTGCTCTTGCGCTTAGCTAGTCTTTGTGCCGCTGCTTTTGAATCAGAGGCTTTAACTGACATGCTCTGATTTTTTTGTCTTTTTTTCTTCTTCTTCTTCTTCTTCTTCTCCGTCTCACCACACCGTCACAGGTCATGCCCTGGCTAAGCTGCACCTCGCTTCCTGAATTGCAGGGCAGATTAAGTCGTCTTATGGAATTACAGAAATGGATTAGCTGCATCCGTCCAGGTGTGCACCTTCAGTTGGACAGCCTTTATTTCAGGATGTCCCTGTCCTGGACATGTGTGCTGCCACTCGCTGTGCTAGTTTTCTCAGCTGTTTAATTGCTCCTGTGTGTGTGTGTGTGTGTGTGTGTGTGTGGTGGGTTTTTCAGTACCAGGACAACTTGTGGACAGTCTGTTACATTTGTCCAGCAGCTTAACTGAAAATGATTTAAGCCACTGAAGCGAGGCAGGAATTTTCCGTAAGAATTATGAGCTGTTCTGTCCCTGGCGTGCATGTCAGACGGGCTGGTGTGGTTTCCAGTGGACATGAGGGAGTGTGTTTAAGGATCTTAGACTGAATGACTCTTCTCTGAAGGGCTCATTTTGGGCTCAGCAGGCACACATTGTGCTATTTTATGCCTGAAATCGGACAGTTGGATGGAGATATTCATATTCTGGTGAAGTTAAGGACTGTTCTTACCACAACAAGTAGGTGATTATGTGGGGCTTTCCTCAAATCTGAAAGGGGAGAGTTGTCTTCTTCTCCTGAGTGAAGTGATTCAGGTGTCTCTCTTACCCCGGGTGATGCTGACAGTGTGTAAACAGCACCTTCCCTGCTTGTGGAGTCATGTGTACACCTTGTAGAGCTACTGCAACAGGCAGGTGTGTGTGTGTGTGTGTGTGTGTGTGTGTGTGTGTGTGTGTGTGTGTGTGTGTGTGTGTGTGTGTGTGTGTGTGTGTGAGAGAGAGAGAGAGAGAGAGAGAGAGAGAGTGAGTCTATAGAATCTATGTCTGTTTAAGCTTCCAGCTTGCTTGGCTTGGGTGGAGTGAGGTGTTGTGGGGTTTAGGAGGGACACGACGCTCCTGCCCCAGGCCCGGATCAGAGGCTACGCCCCATCACCTCCGCCTCGCACACGAACCACATCTGCAGAGAGGGAACCTGGGATGAGGTAGCCAATCACTGGGCTGGCAGTAGATTAATATAACCTTGAGCCGACAGTGTATAACGAAATGCCTTCGCAGCCCGAGGCAGGTGAACGCAACAAGCGTCCTCATTGTTCACTCCACTGTGTTGGCTCTGCTAAACATCTGAGGGTGGAGGAGGGGTGGAGCTTCATCTATCGGGCATGCTGACTCGGGTGATTTCCACCCTGTAAGGTCATCAGTGGAATGGCCACTGCTGGGCGAGACTGCAGCAGCGCAGAGCCGCAGTGCTGCCTGCAGATGTGTGTCTGCCTGCCTGAGAGAGAGAGACAGAGAAGACAGAGAGAGACAGACAGACAGACAATGAGATGAAAAGGCCCAGCCGCAGAGGCAGCCGCTTCCCGCCCCACGTCGTGCCAGGTGTCTAGCCAATCACGTGTGGCCTTGGTCCAAAACAACCAATCACGTTGGAGGGGTGTGCACTGGTACTGTGATAAAGAAAATCAACCTCTGTCTGAAACTCTTATTCATTTACGTAACAAGCAAACGCTCACGCACACTAAAGTCCCCGTGACTCGATGTGACCAGATGGAGTAATTGGTGTCATTAATAACACCAGCGACGGTGCAGGCGTCCGGGTAAAGGTTAGCTAAGGCTGTCCGGAGAGAGATACGATGATGAGGAGACAACGAGAGAGGTAGAATGAAAGAGAGAGAAAGACAGGAACCCTGTAATGAAGACAAGCAGCAGGCATAACTGCCCCTCGGGGTGGCCACGTGCACGGCTGCCTGTCATACTGGAGCGGCACCGTGACCAGAGGAAAGAGCGCAGTGCCGGCCACACTCCTCCGCTAAGCATTGTGGCCCGCAGTGCGTGTGCGTGCGCGTGTGCGCGTGTGTGTGTCTGTGTCTGTGTGTGTTTAAGGCAATCCTGGATTCTCAAGAGGTGAAAGGTTAATAGGTCACTAAAAGGGGTGAAGCGTAACAGGCGCGAGGGCTGAGGGGTCATGCGTGCATCGGTAGTGGGCAAACACTCGCCGTCCAAACAGCCAGTACAGACGACTCTATTTGTTAGTAGTCCCTCACATTTGCCGTGACCCCCAGACATGCGTGCTGATCCTAACCCAGGATACACAGTGGGGAAAAAGTGTTTGGCATGGGCTTCATGCTCCATCGGATCCCAGATAATCCCCCCCCACCCCCCCACACACCCCACCCCACCCCCGCCACCGTGGCGATGGCAAACGTGGGTGTTTTGCGCAGGCTCATATCTCCACACACGTTTCTGCTGTTTTTTTTTTTTTGTTTTGTTTTGTTTTGGTTTTTTTGGTTGTTTTTGTTTGTCCTCATGACGTCTGCTAACTTTCTTGGCCTGCGTGAATTGAATGTTGGAGTTTTTCCACGTTGGCACAAGACATTCGGACTGGGCCTGGGTGTTTTGGTTTTGTTACGACTCATGACGTTCCTGTGATATCTCTTTTATTTTCGTTCTCCCACTGCAGGTTGGGTCATGCATTATGTCGGAGGGCGTTGAACGCAGGAGCCTGTCTCCGCTGCAGTGCCCTCCCGTGAAACGGGTTCCGGTCACTTAAGTGTCTCGTCCGTAGGGGGCGCTCCGCCCGTCCTGAGAGAGAGGCAGGAAGGAGAGAGCGAAGGAGAGCGTGAGATGAGAGGAATGTGTTGATGGAAAACACAGCTGGGCGGCTGATTGTTCAAACCTCATCAGTCACGCTGGGGCCCACCAGCAACACTCTTTTTTTACCCTCTCTCCCACCCTCACACACACACACACACACACACACACACACACACACACACACACACACACACACACACACACACACACACACACACACACACACACACTCCTGAGAAGCGGCTCACAAATGCTACCATCCACACCACCTGCCTGCATGATGAAAGCTAATCCATTTCTGCCTAACTCGTCTAGTGTAAACCCTCATTTACTTCTATTACAGGTTTTTAACCTCAGCCGCAGAGCCGGTGCCAACATTCATGCTCTGTCATTCATGCCCATCGTCCTCTGTTTCTCTCTCTCTCTCCCGTGTCTTTCATGTAGTGAAACAGTTCCGCCTCTCTGCTGTCAGCGTTCCTACGCTGCATACAGCAGCTATAACTTTACACAACAAGCCAGCTCTTTCTTCCGTGCTCTCTCCTTCACGCCGCCGCTCTCTCCTTCCCTCCTTTCTGCACGCTTCACTTTTTCTCTGACAGCACAAATGACGAGATTAACTTGGCTCAAATGACGCTAGAAATCTTCCTTGGCTGTCAGCTGCTGTGGAGGCTTATTGTGAAGGGCCTGTAAGCGGATCGATGGCATTGATCAGTGTGTCGGGGCCGAGTAGGGCCACGGGCCGGGCCGGGTGAGCTCACGGGGCTGCCGTCCACGTGGGGACGCGTGGGCCACGGGGCAGGCGGAGCGGGACCGTGGGTGCAGAGAGGGTCCACGGGCCGGGTGGGTTGGCAGCTCCTAGCCTCAGCTTAATAGATCAACTTCACACAAGCATGTCAACACAGAGGGGTCAGGAAGCACTCAGACAGACCCACTGCTGTCCACGCCGTCTGGTCAGACCCGACTCCGCCCTTCATATGCGCCCAACCCCCACGTGGACGGGGTTTTGGGTGTGGTTCGTGTGTTGGAGTGTGTCAGGGAGACTGTTTCAGATTATGACACTGCCCGGAGATCATACATGGTCAAGTTGCTGATTAGTGCGGGGTGTTTGACCTTTGACCCTAGGGTTGGCTGTCTGGGAGAGGAGGGTGTATTGCGCTCTGCTCACGCTACAGCTCTGGCCACATCAGGAGTACGGAGGAGTAGATCTGTCTCTCTCAGTCCTCCCCCCTCGGCCCAGATGACTCCCCCATCCTCCCTCCCTTCTGTCTCTCTCTCTCTCTAACCTGGTGCTAGTGGTCTTTTGCCCACAGAGTATTAATTATTTCATTAGGCTTGTTTTAGTGGAGTGAACTCTGTTTTCTGTTTTCCTCATCAGCCTGGTTGTGTGTGTGTGTGTGTGTGTGTGTGTATGTGTGTGTGTGTGTGTGTGTGTGTGTGTGTGTGTGTGTGTGTGTGTGTGTGTGTGCGTGCGTTGGGGCCGCAGCTGGCTCTGATGGGCAGGGCAGCTGTGAGAGGTCTGCAGGCTGGTGCAGTGGTGGGTGGGTGGGGTCAGATGCAGCCCCCCAAGGCTCAGCCCCCCCCACCACCACTACCACCTCCATCACTAAAGCTGCCAGCTCACACCAGGCTCCAGACGCCACCATTTCACGGCATTCGCTGCGTGAGGGCGGCGACCTGCGCGTGCGCGTGTCAGCCCGGATGGGTGGAGGTCTGATGTTAAGGCGGAGACGAGACCAGAAGCGTGCCGTCACTCCACACCAGTGTGTGTGTGTGTGTGTGTGTGTGTGTGTGTGTGTGTGTGTGAGGGAGCATGGGCCAGTGGGAGGGCGTGGAGAGCAGCAGCCTACCGCTGAGAGTGCCGGCCAGGATTGGGCTTGTTCTGGACTGCGTAGCTGAGACGGGCCGGCCTCTGTGAGCGCCCCCGGGTGCGGGAACCCGTCCGGAGGGAACCGGGAGCTCTCGCCTCCCCATGGACCCGGATGTGTTTGTATATCACCACCCTGCGTTGCTGGTGTCGCTGCGGGAGGGGAAGAGAGTGGCGGCGGGGGCCGGGGCCGCCCCCCCCGGGTGTGGGTGCAGGTGGGGCTGCAGGAGGCTGCGCGGGCGGAGCGCTCCTCTCTTGCTCCCCACCCTGCTGCTGTTGCTGCTGCTGGCGGCCCTGGGTACTGGCCTGCTCCTCCGTCACCGGGCTCGGACCCAGGACCACGTTCGTCACCGAGACCCCAACCTCCTGGATGTCCTCAGAGGGGAGCAAGACGAGACACAGAAGGCAGAGGAGGAGGAGGAGGAGGAGGAAGGGCTCAGCCAGGACACCACTCCCCCCTGGACGCCCGTCACACCCGCTGGTGTCGGCGGCACCGTTGCCTCCACGTCCTCCCATTGGACGGGGGTGAACGTGTCCACCGCGAGCCTGGCACGAGCCTCCTCTCCTCCCGCTGCCAGCCCCGTAGGCACCGGGGCCCTCAGGCCGACGCCCAGCAGTACCCCGCCTACTCTGGGTAAGCGCTCGGTTTGTTTACGCGGCTTGACGTATTTTGCAATCGCATGCAACAACGGCTCTTTGATTTCACTGCCTCTGCAGTGGCTGTAGAGGACAAGACCGGGCCCATCAGCTCCGCCACGAGAACAGGCCAGAGCAAGAGAGGCATAAAAGCGCGTTAATCAGAGGGAGAAGAACAGGGTGTAGTTCACACGTGCTATCCTTCCTGGGCAGAGATGGCCCTCATTGTTTCTGCCTCTGATGTTGTTTGTAGCTGAAGTCCAGAGTTTCCTGGAAAGGGCTTTTTAGAGCATTACCATTACTAACGGTTTGTTTATGAGGCTCACAAATTCCTCACTCAGATAATGTCCCACTTTGGCATTGCGCCTAAACATTGATTGGACAGTCTTGTGCCCGTCAGATACCTCTCAAAGCCTCTGGATCAGCCATTGGTTGTTTTTTGAAGTCTGGATTATATAAACACCATGTACATGTCAATTGTGCAATGTATAGATAATGGAAAAGGTCAAGGGGCAAAAGGGCCTACTGGTTAAGGTGATCTGTAGGTGTGTGTGTGTGTGTGTGTGTGTGTGTGTGTGTGTGTGTGTGTGTGTGTGTGTGTGTGTGTGTGTGTGTGTGTGTGTGTGTGTGTGTGTGTGTGTGTGTGTGTGTGTGTGTGCGTGTGTGTGTGTTTATTATCATGAGTGGTTGGTTATATGTCTGTTTAAGGAGAGTTCAGCTTCATCCATTATAGCTCTCAATTCTGCTGTTGTCTTCTTGTTTCATTGCCGTATCCAAATTTTGCTCCAGAAACAAGATTATGGTAAAACACTGACTACACATTGACCATGGCCAAATGTTCATGACTGGATCTGTGGAGTAAGGGATGTGGTGAATTCTGGGTAAACGGCAGAGCAGTGTGACTGGACAGCACCCCGGGCTTCACACAGCTCCTCTGTTCTCTCTCAATCCTCAGGATTTACTGATACTGGCATGTCAGCTTGGTGTACAATGGCAAAGCCCCCAACCAAAACATACAGAATACCGAGCACATGTACTGTTACCTTTCTCACAAACAAGGGCTAGTTCTGGGATGACTCTAGTAGTTTTAACAAGTCCTGTCTGGCACTTCAGAGATTAGGATTAATGCACACTAGACCCCTTAATTGCATCCTTCATTTGGAACAAACGACCTTCCCTTGACACTGATAAGCAGGCATCTCACTGGTGGCTGCTAGCTTAGCGGTTATGGTTATAATCCTACATGCTTTTTACAGTACACTTTACTAAATATGTTTTGTAGTATGTATCTTGTACATTGTATCTTGTACATCTTGTGCAATTTTATTTGCTCACATTTTATTTGCTCAGTGGGTAATCTGCCGTGTATAAAGAATGATCTGAAAATTAGTTGTTGATTGGACCCATCATCAAAAAGTGAGTTCTGCAAACAATTTCTGTAAGTGTTGTATGTGTTGTGTTTTACGGTCATCAGATACTGGAGCTTTGTGTTGTGGTTGTTGCTTTAGATTCCTCTGGCTTCTTGCACTGCTAGAAAGCCTGTCAAAATCTGAGCTACGGTTAGGAAGTCAAAAAAACAGACACAGGCTTTCACAACTACCTTCACCATTTTCCTTTGCATGTACTAAGCGCGTCTGCCAGATAAAACCTTATATTTCTACAGTCTTGTGACATCAGAAGTCTCAGGAGGAAGGCCAGAGTTGATATATCTTCTGCAAGAGATATTTTGTTAGCAGTGTGTGAGTTACTGTCTTTAGTGAAAACAGTCAAACCATCAGAAGTCCTTCGGTAGATAATGGGTGAAACAGGGCTTTGAAATCACTGTGGAATGTACCTTCTGTACAGATGCATTGTGCTTTGTGTTGTTTTGGGATTACACGTCTCTCTAAAATATTTCACAACAACCTCAGTGGAACGTCTAAGTTGTAATCATGGCTTGAGTTATAGTCACCGGGATGTTTATTGTGTTGCTTTTCAGAGAGTAAAGAGATAAATAGAAAAGAACAGAGGAGGTGTTCATTTTGATGTCTGAGCACACACAATGACCTATATATACTTTTAGAGAGAGAGAGAGAGAGAGAGAGATGCAACCTGCATGTCTAATTGTGTCTGGCATCTAATCAGATGGTGCCCTGTGGTCTGAGAAAACTATTGCTACAAAACTGATATTCTAAACTCTGTTTCCATGTCTGTGGGGTTTTGTCCCATGTGTGTGTTTGGTGAGTGAACCACAATGGTAATGTGTGTGTGTGTGTGTGTGTGTATGTGTGTGTATAATAGAGAAAACCTCTCTGAAGGCTCCGGGAAGCCCTTAAAAAGCGAGGGATGTTTCAGATAATGAAAACCACACAAAATCAGCAAGAATGCATGCAGTATAAACTGACCTTCTTCTGAAGTGATAAGGGAGCTGTGTCCCATCAGTAACGTGAGCCATCTCCACAACTCTGCCAAGAGTCCTGCGGGGAGGGGCTACACAGGTACAACGCCCTGACCATGACAGGAAGCTGGGAGGACACTCAATCTGTCCTGGCGTGTAGGACACTCAATCTATACTGGTGTGTAGGACACTCAATATGTACTGGTGTGTAGGACACTCATGTGTACTGGTGTGTAGGACACTCATGTGTACTGGTGTGTAGGACACTCAATCTGTACTGGCGTGTAGGACACTCAATCTGTACTGGTGTGTAGGACACTCAATCTGTCCTGGTGTGTAGGACACTCATCTGTACTGGTGTGTAGGACATTCATCTGTACTGGTATGTAGGACACTCATCTGTACTGGTGTGTAGGACACTCAGTCTGTACTGGTGTGTTGGACACTCAGTCTGTACTGGTGTGTAGGACACTCAGTCTGTACTGGAGTGTAGGACACTCAGTCTGTACTTGAGTGTAGGACACTCAATCTGTACTGGTGTGTAGGACACTCAATCTGTACTGGCGTCTAGGACACTCATCACACTGGCGTCTAGGACACTCAATCTGTACTGCCGTCTAGGACACTCATCCACACTGGCGTCTAGGACACTCATCACACTGGCGTCTAGGACACTCAATCTGTACTGCCGTCTAGGACACTCATCACACTGGCATCTAGGACACTCATCACACTGGCGTCTAGGACACTCAATCTGTACTGCCGTCTAGGACACTCATCACACTGGCGTCTAGGACAGTCATCACACTGGCGTCTAGGACACTCATCACACTGGCGTCTAGGACACTCAATCTGTACTGCCGTCTAGGACACTCATCCACACTGGCGTCTAGGACAGTCATCACACTGGCGTCTAGGACACTCAATCTGTACTGCCGTCTAGGACACTCATCCACACTGGCGTCTAGGACAGTCATCACACTGGCGTCTAGGACACTCAATCTGTACTGCCGTCTAGGACACTCATCCACACTGGCGTCTAGGACACTCAGTCTGTACTGCCGTCTAGGACACTCATCACACTGGCGTCTAGGACACTCATCACGCTGGCGTCTAGGACACTCATCACGCTGAAGCATTATTTGTCAGCTGCTGCCTGTTTCGTCCTTTTACTCTCTTGGGCTTTTCAAAATACCACAGTCTACCAAAGTGCATTTACACATCAATCAAATCCAAATGTCATCCTTTCTCCTCCGCCCCGCCACATAGATGAACGGACGTCCCGCAGGACGCCAGCGCCCATGACTGGTAAGACGTTTGGAGGTCCTCTTAATTGGGAGCGCATGACAGTTTATAGAGAGTGCAGAGATGCGCTGGCCACCTGCCGGATGTCCCTCCCTTACGTCTGTGAGAATGTACTGGTCTCCGAGTGAGCATATGCGCCATGGACGTGCCTTCTGAAGAAGAAGGAAACCATTTGGGGCGCGAGGGGACCTCTCCTTTCATTTTTACGACTTTCCTAGAACCCTTTGGAGAGCGTGGAAAGATGGACATGTTTATGAAGCTTTCCACATGGCCCCCTTTAGCCCCTGCAACCCGCTCCACACCCCCTCCTCAGTTCCTCAGCCATGAAGGATTCATCAAGCTGAGGAGCTGAGCTCGCTGGAGAAGCCCCTGGGTTTTGGAGCCGGGGAGAGTGACCCCGTTTGGGGCGCTGTAGGTCAGACCATATCAGCCTTCACAACTAGGGCCAAGGAATTTTGGGCAAGCGAGGGGAATGGGTGGAGCCTCAGAGCTAA
The DNA here is from genome assembly GCF_052324685.1 of Brachyhypopomus gauderio. Lineage (NCBI taxonomy): Eukaryota > Metazoa > Chordata > Actinopteri > Gymnotiformes > Hypopomidae > Brachyhypopomus > Brachyhypopomus gauderio. The sequence goes on from NC_135228.1 coordinate 12,695,152, forward strand.
TGAGCCGGTGAGTTTTGGGGGGGGGCTAATCCAGCGCGGCTCGAGGCCTGGTCAGACTGACCTTGCAGGAGTGGAATGTGCCGTTGGTCATCACCGTAGCTCTGGGCTACGCAGCGGCATCAAGAGACAGAATGAGCGTTTAAGTGCGAGGGGCCAACTCGGCATGTCCTGTCAGCTGGAGAATAGAGAGCGCCCCTGGCTGGGGGAAGGGGGGGGGGGGGGGGTAGGGGGGTAGGCGCTTTAGTCGAACACCGCACACGGAGCCCGGAGAAGCAGCTGTCGGCTTAGCAACCCCAGACAGCACTGCTGTCAGGAGCTGCCTTAATTCCCCCCTCAGTCCTTCTTCCCCGTGGCCAGCCAGTGAAGAATGCAGCGGAGAAAGGCTTGCGAACACAGCCAGTGGAGACGAGCCTTCAGCTAGAGGAGACAGCAGGAATGAAGGGGAGCTCATTATTGGTTGGTTTTGGAGTGTCGGCAGGGTTGCCTGTGCTGAAGCATCCGTCCTCTCATCTGGTGGAGAGAGAGATGTCTGGGCTGACCCCACCATGCATGCAAATGTCCAGTGCCGTCTCTCTCTCTCTGCCTCTTTCTTCTCGTCTCAATCCCCCGTCTGTCTCTCTCCATCTCTTCCCATCTCATTTTTCAATTCATTTAATATGTGACTGTGATTATACAGTTTTACTAAAGCGGTACAAAAGTTGCGAAAAGAAATGTAAAAAAGTTAGATGTAGAAGGAGGGAAAACATTCATATTTAACAACTCAAAAAACAAATAAATACATAAATAAATTAATAAACCAACAGAAATCAATATCAATATAGTGTGGACTACATAAAAATGTATAAGGGAAAGGACACGGTTTTTGAATATGTTGTTAATTCTCTGAAGATTTTTAAAGAATTCATCTATTATTTATTTATATTTTGAGTAGATGAGAAATGCATTTGGTCTTTTATTTCCATTCAGCCTCGTGCTTCCACTCCTGGCATCCAGGTGTTATGGTATCAGTCTATTTCCACATCCAGCTTGTGGTCACTCCTATAATTTGCTAGAGTTTTACTTTCATGTACATATTTAATGATGTTTTTGACATATCTGTGGCGTTTTAGTTTGCTTCACAGATTTACATCATTTTTACATATGTTATCATTGGTGGGCTTGAATTTTGCCAGCGTCCTGTGTTATGTTGCCAGCAGTGGCACAAGAGGGTTGATGTTCATACATGATAGAGTTGGGCCAGCAGGCAAAGAAGCAGCCACTCTGAACAGAGGAGACAGGCCAGAGGGGTTTTGTATTTTGTTTGTATTTTATTTTGTTCTCTCTCCCTCTTTCACTCTCTACGTGTCTCTTTCTCCCCTCTCGCTCTATCTCTCCCTCTCTCTTTTTCTCAGCTGTTCTACGACACATGCTGCCTCAGCAGGTACATGCAGCTTGTTCACAGACCTCCAGCAGTGAGGTGATTAAAATATCAGATACACGAAGGAATACTGTACAATCGCATAACAGCCAACGCTCTGGAACAGAGTACGAGAATTTTGGCACTATCTCACAGGACCACAGGCGTGAACATGACAGATATCGTCGTAATTAACAACTTGCACACTTTGTATGGAAAGAAGCTTCTTTGAAATCTTCAGTATTATTGAAAACTGTAAACATAAATAGCTGAAATTGTGCAGGTTGTATTACCTCTGAGCTCTCTCACACAGGGAACACTGTGAGTGGACACATCGGGTCTGTCGGTGGGTGGGTGTGGCTGTGTAACTCAGTCTTACTAAATCTCTGTTCCCTCAGGCCCAGAAACGTGCCATTTGCTTCCTGATTGGGGCGTTCATTACAATATGAACATGACCAGGTTTCTATTGAAATGACATTCTCACTTAACATTCAAACTTAATAAATATATAAATGTCCATCTGGATAGATGTGTGAAGCAGCTCAGTTTTAAAGAACTGTTACTTAATTGGAACCATATTGTTCACTGAACCCTGAATAAAGGACAGGTTAGCAAAGACTGCTAACATGGCCAAGAATGAATGACGGCTCATGTGCCCCTGCTAGCTGTCACATGTTCTCCATGTCAGCATTTGCTCTCTTGTAGCTGTAAATCAGATAGGCAGTCAAAACGATCCCACCAGTGTCGCAACTCTGGAGAGGAGGAAAGGAAGGAGGTACGAACGTGTAGGTCTCCACAGCTTGAGGTGGAGGTGCAGCCACGAGGGGAGAGTACAGGCTTCTCCAACACAGGCCAAGCAGGAGCCCAGAGAGGAGCACCATGGGGAAGGGGAGGAGGAGGAGGAGGAGGAGGAGGAGGAGGAGGAGGAAGGGGGCAGAGCACATACCCCTGGGCAGCCAAGGTGCTGGCATGGGGCCAGGTCTGAGGGGAGCTGCATGTGCATGTAGTGCCAGCCAGGAGAGCCGTGTTATTATAGCACGTCTTCGCTGCTGCTTCCTCTACCCCCTCCTCCTCCTCCTCCTCCTCCTCCTCCTCCTCCTCCTCATGTTTATGCCTCATGTCTTGATAACAGATAATCAGGTGATGAAGGAAGGGCAGAGGGAAGCAGCAGAGAGAAAGTCTTTTTTTCACAAAACCAGCTTTCCAAATACGCCACGTATCCGCTGGGGTTGACGACGGAGCCCGGTTACTAGACGATTAAATGGCGGCAAAAGGAGGAAACCACGGAGCTTGATTTCAGCCTCTTTCTGGACGAGGTGTGTGTTTATTCTTCGAAGAGTGGCACTGTTTGGTTCAGCCCCACCATTTTAGGTGAGCGAAAGTGACTGAAAACAAACGCCTCAAACAATAACTCCACTAAATCCTAAACCACTGAAGTCATCGCCTTCCCACAATCACCCTGGAGGCTCAGTATGAGGCGTTCACAGCACTTGTTTGTGTGAAGGCATTTCTGACTTCAGGTGTCGGTGAAATGTATGTGCGTTGCTGAATATAAACTCCGATCCCGTTGGCCAGTACACAGCCTGACAGATTCCGGTTACCTTGGCAGTGTCTTTCAGATTATTACTGTATAGTAAACCGCCACCCGGGAGTCTGAAGACATTTTCCTGTGAATTGTGAGACATTTCCTCACATTCATTTCGAGTTGCATCATCAATGAAGATGATCCAGATTAATCTTTGAATGATCTAATCTTTAGTCTCCATGCCACCCATCATGTATGCAGAGATTTTCATTCATCATGTCATTGCACAAAGACCCCACCTGTGCTCTTTGACATACTATAATCTGGCTTTTCACAGGCTGATTGTGAGGTTTTGAGGCTACCTTTGCATGTATGGGGCTAATTCTTCATGTTAAATCTCCTGTAAATATTAGACTTCCTGTACATCACCCTGGATATCTTTTGTGGTCCCCCCCCCCAAACACACACAAACGCCAATTACATTGCTTGGTTTTCTCTGAGAGGTTTCTCAGTTGGCTGATGATGGATGGCTCAGTTGGCTGATGATTGGTGGTTAGCAAATTTGATGCAGTTTTGTTTGTAATGGATCAATGGCTGATTTCTACTCATTTAAAAAAAAGAATACCATATCATATCATATTCTGTCAGAACAACAAAATTCACACATCCAGAAGTTACCTATGTGTTAGGATTAAAGATGAAAGATACAAACGTCAACTCTACAAAAAAGGAACAAAAGCAGAAATAGCTTTTCTGACTCTCCTGCCCTAGGATTTTGAAAGGCATTGTGGAAAATTCACTGTTTTAAAATAGCAGATAGAATTTTCTCCAAACCCTTCTGCACCACCTCTGCATCTGCTAAACCGGAAAGACAGGACCAAGTGTTTTCCCTCTGTCAGGCCCCACACATGAGGAGTGTACCCTAGTACGCTAGCACACTAGTTCACATTCTAGCACAATAGTCCACATGCTAGCACACTAGTTCACATGCTAGCACCACTAGTCCCACATTCTAGCATGCCAGTCCACACCATAGCACACTAGTTCACATGCTAGCATGCTAGTCCACACCATAGCACACTAGTTCACATGCTAGCATGCTAGTCCACCCTGTAGCACACTAGTTCACATGCCAGGTGCCATCTTTCCTTCCTACGTCCCAGGTGTATGATACACACACTGGTTGCCATGGTTCTGTGGTTAAATCCGCTCCCCAGGAAGAGGGTGCTGCCCACCTGCTCACCTGGAGCACCACCATTCTACCATTCACTTAGAGAGAGAGAGAGAGAGAGGAGAGAGAGAGAAGGGGATGAAACAGAGGAAACAGAAGCTGCCGGGGGAGCCCTGTGGCAGGTGCTCTGGCTCGGAGCTGCTGAATTGGGCTCTGCTGGAGATGATTCCCTTCTCTTTCCTAGCCGTTGCTCATTTTCACACGTTCGTGTAGGAACAAGAGAGTCTTCAGTCATGTTTTAGAGCAGGAGACCAAACAGGCACGGCGAGCTTTTGTTCGGGCCCATAAAACATTATCGTTATTCTCTCTGACGTCCTAATATCTGACATAATTTTTGCAGCATATTTGAGCCTCCAATAGAGGATGGTGCTTTATTGCAGTCTCTTTGTAGGGAACGTTTCAGAATCAGAAACGGTGGATGGAACTTGAGGGCTGTGTGTGGTGTGCATTCATAACGGTGTTTTATGGAGGGGTGTGTGTGTGTGTGTGTGTGTGTGTGTGTGTGTGTGTGTGTGTGCGAGTGTTTGTGTGTTTGTGTGTGTGTGTGTGTGTGTGTGTGTGTGTGAGTGTGTGTGTGTGTGTTGTGCGTGCGCACGCGTTAACAATGTTTATGGGAGGGCGGATGAAACAGCTTCAGGGTGAACTCACAATCCCTGATACTGAGGGGAGTGTCTCCTAGAAACACCAAGAAAAGTGTGGTGTGTGTTGTGGTGTGTGTCTTTTTGTGGTGCCTGTGGCATGGCTGGCAGTTGTAATGAGTGGGACTGTATGGTAGTAATCTCACACTGTGCTCATGCTAGCTGAGTTCATGCATGTGCACTTGGAGTGCTTGGTGTTCAAGATTGGAGTGCTTGGTGTCCCGCTTCCAGACGATCAGCGTCTAAATGCAGGGCCATGAGAAATTGTAAACTCACCCCACACAATAGTTGATGCATGGCAGAGATTTAGTACCAGCAGGAAATGACTTCCATTGTCAGTCATCACTTCTTTCTTGTCTTGATTCCAAGCGATTTGAAAACGCGTAAACATGCACACATGTGTCCCAGGAGAGCGCGGGGCGTGAACGGAGCTCTTGGTAAGGAGAGCCCCAACAATGCGCTCGTAACAGAATCTCTGCCTTTTCTCCCAGTCTAATCACACCACATGGATCCTCTCTACACCCACTTCTGCCTCCCTTCCTTCTCTCTCTCTCTCTCTCTCTCTCTCTCTTTTGGCACACACACACACACACACACACACACACACACACACACACACACACACACACACACACACACTTTTTCCTCTCTCGGTCCCTTTTGTACATTTTTTCTTTCTCTTTCTGCCTTCTTTTCTCATTCGATCCTCCCAGAACATGTTGTACGTGTCTCATCTGATGCAGCAGAATTTCGAATGGCTGAGGTTTAGTACGTTCCAGCACCCCTCCACCCTCCACCCCCACCCCTCCCCCTCCACCCCCACCTCGCTGAAATGTTTATCTTTGCAAACTGAACATCTTGAGACGCCATCAGGGTAGTTGGAGATGGGTGGGATACGGTTGTGAAGAGGTCATTGTTGTGGAGTGAATGCCTGTTTTATTGTGCTGTTTACACGAGCCTAATGGGAGGATAAGCTGTCCGTTATGTGGCGCGAGCGGGCCTGTCGTGCTACGTTGTCTCTCGCCTGACTCCCGCTCTCCAGACGCGCCCACTGGGGTCACGGCGGCCGGGGGTTTCGGTGCCCGGTTCGGCCTGCTCGTCACGGGGCGGTGGGCAGCGCCATGCTAACACGCCCCTTGTCTCTCGTTCCTCCTCAGTAACCACGACGTTGCCTCCAGGCTCGGGACACGCGAGGAGATGCAACGACACAGAGAAGGGGTACTGCGTGAACGACGGAGAATGCTACTTCATCCACGGCATCAATCAGCTCTCTTGCAAGTGAGTTCCTCTCCCGTCCACCACACCCCGCGCGCACCGTGGTGCCCGACGGATTGGGTTTATAGCGTGGAGTAGTGTGGATGTACATGGATGCTAATTCATCTCTCTGATTTCACTTCTAGAATGGGGACAGAATATGTGCAGATATATAAACATGTATGTTTTATACAGCTGGGCAACATGATGCGCCAATGATGCTCCTCACAGGGATCTTCAGAGAATGATTAAGAAGCTTTCTCTCTCTTTCTCTCTCTCTCACTCCCTTTTTCTTTCTCTCTCCCTCTCCATCTTTCTATTCCCCTCTCTCTGTCTCTCTTTCATTAAATCTATTGCATTGTTTGGAGTACACAGCGTCTTCAACACAAGCCAAATGCTATCCATCAAACCATCTAGCTTTTCCAATTTATCCAAGGCCCCCACATCACTCTCTCTCTCTCTCTCTCTCTCTCTCTCTCTCTCTCATTGTGAGTCCCTCAGCAGTATCCCTCTGACCACCCCTCCTCATCTCTCCAGCGTGTTTGTGGCCCAGCAGGTTGACTCATTGGTGCAGATGTTGATGAGTGTGGTTTGTCTCCTTCTCCCTACGTGATGCGCATGGGCAGGAAGTGATGGCCCCCGCTCCACCCTGACAGGCCGTGTTTAGCGTGCCGGGGGGCGGGCGCAGCAGGCCACTCTGAAATGCCGTGTCACGCTGGTTAGAGAGCGGTCGCAAATATTTACGAGAGGCCGAGGCCGCCCACCAGGAAAATAGGCCCCATGCTTATGTTGTAGTTTTGGGAGGGGGGGTGGGGAGAGAGAAAATGAGGGGAGGGGGGGGGGGGGGGGGGATGAGGGTAGAGGGTGGGTGTGTGTGCGTGTGTGTGTGGTGGTTTGTGTGTGTGTGGGGGGGCAGCTTTTGTACAGCTGCTTTTAGGATTGCAGAGGACATCTTGTTATGGGCCCGAAAAAACATTGAGCCTTATTATGCAAACAGTGTACACCTGACTGAGGGCATGGACTAGCTCCTCTGGGTACAGATACAAATGGAGCCTGGGGGGGCCTGGGGGCCACAGGGGCCTGGGGGTCAGTTCATATGGGGAGCATGTGTGTATAATGTATGTGTACATAGTGGATATACAGTATGTTGTCCCACGCCGTGTCCAAGCACACGCTTCAGTGGCAGTTTGTTGATGTGATTGGGGCGGGGGGGGGAGCAGTGGCGAGAGTCCGTGTTGTGGTTTCCACTCCGCCTCAGACCACAGGCTGTGCTGGTGTTATGAGTGGCACCTGCTGTTACTTTCAGCCCAGCTGCAATTTGTGTGTGTGTGTGTGTGTGAGTGTGTGAGTTGTGTGTGTGTGTCTCGTTGCGCCGGTGCCGGCAGGACGCTGCTCGAGCGACTAGTGAAGCCACGGGTTGCAGCAGCCATTCAATACGGGGCGTGGTACAAATTGGGAGGGTGAGTCGATAACTCAATAGCTGCGGGCTAATTCGCTGGCGGGCGAGGCAGCTCCAGCCAGGTGACGCGCCCAAGGCCTTCGGGGAATCGCCGCCCCAAAGCCATCTCATTCAACACGGGGCCGGCCCTCCTGAACCATTACTCACAGCCGCCTGAACAATGTCCGGGAAGACAGCCCGGCTCACAGTCACGCTCCGGCTCTGTCCCCTGGAAGTATAAATGCCCCCCCCCCCCCCCCCCCCCCCCCAACACACACATACACACACACACACACACACACACCACACGCACGAGGAGGAAAAGGATGTAAAGAATGGCCCCGGCTGTAATTATTTGCTTGCTGGGAAGGGTGGAGGAAGTGTATTTCACGGATTCATGGTGTGGGTGTCTCTGGGCTGGACGCAGGACGTGGACACGGAGATAAGGGGGAAGACGAGACGAATTACACAGGGCCCGCCTGAACCTGGGCCGAGTGTCTGTCCCACGGCGTCTGTCCCACGTCTACGTGGAGGACCATGGACACTGCTTAACATTTCTGCACGTTTCAGTACCTCTAAGCACTTTCCATAGAGCCAAGCAGACTGGTACTAAACAGCATGGTCAGGGTGGCGCTGGAGACCAGACAGACATCTCAGCGGCTCAGGTTCCTCTGTTTCTGGGTCAGGAGACTGGCCTGTTTATACCCAGCGCTCACAGACCGTGCTGGTGAAGTAAGCCAAGGTGGGAGGAAGACCGTGCTGTCACCCTTCTCTCATCTCCATCTC